>NW_020187031.1:2149456-2151306 GCF_900000015.1 Plasmopara halstedii | reverse complement strand
GAATACTTGATGTAAAAATCTGTTCTATTGCTTTTAATTATATAGTTTCAGCGTTGGAGAGTTGGGTCGCCAGATTAGCAGCGTTCAATTAATCGGTTCTAAATTATTCTAATATAAAAAACTCGTGACTCTAGCTCTAAGGTCGTCAGAAGTTGTTGAAATTGCTGCTGTCCCAAAAAAAGGTTCTCTGTGGTGAAGTAAAGTTAAATAAAAAACTGCTGGTGTAATGTCCTAGCTATTTTGTTTATACTGCTCGTGGCTTTCAGACGTAGTTGCTAAGTCTACTTAGAACTAATCACAAGACAGATCTTGCTATTGATCAATGAATGGGGGAACCCTTGACGTGGAGTGAAAACAATTTTATAGATGAGCAATTTGAAAAATTGCTGTTGTGATAAAATTCACTTTTCTCAGGCCGTTGGGCTCAATCGTTAACTGGATGTTTCTATAATATTTTCGAGGGTTGCTGTTGCATCACATTGATTCAATTGTCAAAATCGCTTTCGAAGAAACGTGACCAGATCCTGACGATTCCTGTCGCTCCTAAAATGTCTAAGTGAATTGTTTTACAGTATATTTTAAAAAGTAACCACAATTTATTTGCATATAATTTTCTTAGATTATTTCAAGAACGTCACCCCTTTTTAGGAGTCGTGTAAGCCATGACAAGCATGTGCTGTAGGGTTTTATTCATTACACTTTAACCCCGCTCTACCCGGCCCGGGTATTGAACCATGAATCCCCCCGGTTCTGAAGTGAACAGCATACCGCTCCACCACTGGATCGGTTCATATAATTTTCGTAAAACGGCATCGTGCATCAGGAGTTGCACCTTCTTTTCCTGCTTAAGATACTGTACCAAAAGGATCCCATCGGGATCAGCGATGAATATAAGTTCATTAAGTGTAACCCAAATTTAAGTCCGAAGCGCCTTCGTAAACTTTAGATCTTCACGGTACACAATTTGGCTGGCTAAAGTCGACGCTTCACGCGATCTAGTACCTACTAGCAGTGTTTTGTGCAGTACATGTTACCCGATCAAAGCAGCCAAAGCTATTTTTTAGCTTGTAAATTCGTTAAATTCCTATTGATGTGGAAATAATATAAAATCCTGTTTTTGTATGAATTACTATTATTAATATATAAACGTTTTCCAGGTTTTGATAAATATATAGCTGGTCTTCGTCGCATACATTGCCAGCATGAGCCAACACAGCGTCGTGCATACGTGTGATTGCACGGTAAATAATACACTCACTAGCAGGTGCCATAGCCAATGGCGATTCTTTCTCCCACTCACGAAGAAAGTAGCCGAAACTCTACATGCAGCGGCTTAGAGGAAGCCTGGTTAAGGTCGGTGACCTTTGTTCTATACTTACAACCAGTATGATTGTAGTGGATCGTAAACCACTTACTTCAATTGTAATTACAACCATAACCCAAGGCAAAAAATCTTCCGTTTATACGTAGACTTTCGTTTTTGGTTTTATATGCGGCAAAGCCGCCTATATCTAAATCGATAGGTTTTCCTATCCGTATAGAAAGACCTAATTAAATGTATAACAGCTTGCTCTTCCAGCCACGTACTGACTTCTTGTTAAGGTGTAGCCACACCATTGTGTGATCACACCATATTGTGTGGCCCATAACCTTCACACCACACCACAGTACGTAAACCCGGAATTCCGGAACCGATGGATCTTAGTGCGGTCACTGTCCTTAGGCAGTAAGTTCGCCGTTGCGGATGTAAACAATTCGGTCACACTCATCGTGATTGTCCACGTGAGAGACGAACCTCTCAATACGGTGTCGTCGTAGTGGCCCCGTGCAGCAGGGCTGCCGTAGCTTAG
>NW_020187031.1:2146337-2149446 GCF_900000015.1 Plasmopara halstedii | reverse complement strand
GACGCACACCTCGGTCCGGAGGTAGGACCGACGGCGGGTCTTTGGAGACGACGTCTTGAAATTCCTTTAACAAAGGATAATACGGATCCGAGGGACCTTCAGGATTGACGATCTCTTCCTCTCCCGTGATAGCGCTTGCAAGGTTGTATAGCTGTGCGCTTTCGTCTACGGTAGACACACGCTGAGTCAGGGTCGACGCCCTGCGTCTTGCAGACATCATACGGCTCCGCCGTCTTTTTTCTAAAGAGGTTTTACGTCTCATGGATACCAGTGGGGACACGCACTCGGCGTCATTCATTGTCCACGCATCCTGCTTCATCAGAGCCTTGATGTTATTTGCAACATCCAACAAAGAGCTGCTATTTTTGCAGTCTTCGTCCAGTGGATTACGTGCAACTCCACGTTCATCAGAGGAGCCTTGCACAGGATGCCTCGGACCTCGTCCGACCATGCCACTCTTGGCATGCAACAACTGCTTAAGAACGTGAGCAGTGGTCAGTATATTCCGTGCCACTCCACGTGCATCACAAGGGTCTTGCCCTTGATGCCTCGGCCCTTGGTCGACCATACCACTCTTGCCATACAGCGATTGCTCTAATACTTGAGCAGCGCTCAATGGGTTACGTGCCCACACCGTGCGTATCAAAGACTTCCTGTCTACTCGACTTCCTGTCTTACAACACGTTTGCGATGCGATAGCTGATAGCCAGGATATGCAGTAGGAATATGCGGATGGAATAGAAAGAAGAAATGTTGAAAACATTGAGGTAGGGGACCTGATTTTATTTAATGCTTAACACCTTTCTACATAAGTAGTCTCTGGTGTATCAAGACAAAGGTCCGTCCACGGTCTTAAGATCGTGGCCAAGCTAGGCCTAGCGTCTACGCTAAACCTTCCCAAACGGATGCGCACTCACTCGGTGTTTTACGTGGGCTTACTCAAGCCGTACCGGGATCCGGCGCAAGTGAACGCGGAAACGCTGGCGCCGAAGCGGATCCCACGGGACCTCAGCCACCCAGAAGTTGAACCAGCAACTGGTTCTGAGCACGAGGTGCAACAACCTCCATTTTCATTGGAGTCAAGGCTCCACCGTTGCCTGCAGCGGTGCAATCGCCTGCTCCAAGGCTAGGAGTCGCTCCGACAGAGAGCGGTAGTCCTCAAGGCGAGGCAGTTAGTGCACGACGTGCTTTTAATCGTAAAGAACGTCCGCACAGCGATTTGCTACTTCAGCATGACGCTCAGCGGAGCTTCGATCACGAAGGACCTCGTCCTCAAGGGCTCGAAGAGCATCACGAGTCACCGCCCGCCACCGACTCTTTTCAGTTATAACGGTGACGTCCACTATCACGTGGAACGTCTTGTGGAACGACGCCGTCACCAGTGTCAAACCCAATATCTGGTGATATGGCGGGGATATTCCGACTCAGGAAACTCGTGGGGGTTTGAGGCGCCCACATCGGCAAGATTGCCCAGTCGTCGTGGACGCTTTTGATCGGAAAGATCAGGATGTTCCGTGCCATCAGACGCCCCGCGCTTCACGGCAATAGCCAGGGAAGTAGAAGAGCCATGAGCTGAGCTCAAGCAGTGGCCCTGAGCTCTTGAGGTTAAAACACAGAGCTTGCGGGAGCCTTATGGGTTGAAGCATACGTCGCAGGGCGACAATCCAAAGGAAGTCGACGGCGTGCTTTGAGTTTGGTAAGCTCAAAGCGGAGGTATCGCTCCACACGCATGTTCACTTCCTTGTGGCTCTACTGCACATTATACAGTTAAAAAAGCTTTCGATGCCGTTGCAACCATCGCTCAAAGAGAGCTTCGTCATCTGTAGCACTTTCGCCAGGGGCGAGGACTACAGGTATTGTCCGCATTGCGGGTTAACGAGAGCCACCTCGTTGAGCACACAGACGAGTTGATAAGCTTCCAGCGGAATTAGTTGTGGGATTAAGAAACGAGCTCGAAGAGCTTTCCGTTTGGCAAATTCATCATCATGATGTGGACGCGTAACGATCGAGTCACCGCGTCCTTTGCTTTCACAGCGGGGTCCGCTGGGCGGAAGCCATATTCCGCACGAGGGTCAATGACCGGCCGTGGATGGGCTTGCTTTGGAGCCGCGCTATGGCCTGCTTCAAGCTGCCGCTCTGAGCCGGTCATTGGTGATTACACCACGTTCCTCAGTTGACGAGAAGTCAGGAAACGGGCATGGGGTCCGCAAGGCGCGAGCAGGGCTTGTATTATGCTGCTGGTGCAGCTCGCCTTCTTTGTCAATTCATGCGGGAAAAGGAGTGTCAGACTCGTAGTCGACCATCTCCACATCTTCAATAAGATCATCCGTCATTGATAGCGTGCGCAAAGCGCGACGCTCGCGCTCATCGAGCCTAGGATGTACATCCCCCCGGTGCCGCGGACGCACTTTCCGTCATCGCACCGCGTGCGGGAGACGAAGTTAAGCTCTGCCCGTGATCGCTGTCAGAACCAGCGAGACTTCATGACTTCCGTGTCGTGGACACAGGGCTCATTGAGCAAGAAGGTTGTTTGATTCCAAACGAATTGAGTTGCAGTATATAGCGGACACGCAAGCCTGAGGCAATAATCGATTCGAACATTATAAGTTCTCAATCTTAATGGGGGAGGGTGTAACGGGGTTACACGTACCCTTGTAACAGGGGTGTGTGTCACACGAGATGCGCATGGTGTGACTGCACCCAAACAAGAATACGATATGTGGCTAGGTAGCCAGTAGTTATGCATGTATTTAGATTTTACTATAAATATTTAGTATATTTAGGGAAATCTAAACTTTTAACATTAGGATAAAAATGTAATTAAAAATCAGTTTCGATTTTGAACAGAAGAGTTCATTTGCCTTGGTTGAGGCTTTTAAGTACTTTAGAGGCAGCGGATTGCGATCCGCTGCACTAGTACTTGGTTCTTGTAAAGAACAAAAGGTCGGTGACCGAACTTACGCTTCCCTAAGCGCAAAGCTACGACAGCCCCGCTGCACTTGGTAGCACTTGTAGTCAATCTACACCTAAGTTGTTTCGACTGATCCTCTGCGAGGATGGAGGGATTTTCCTCTTTGTCCCAGGGCATGCAGGACGGGCTTAATAAGCC
>NW_020187031.1:2146191-2146327 GCF_900000015.1 Plasmopara halstedii | reverse complement strand
AGTCGCGCGGCGCCTCACTTTCGCAAGAAAGGGTGGAGTGTTGATGTTGCCACATTTCAAAAGTGGTGGCGCAACAGAGTCGCGATTTTGAGTGCTCAACCATACCAAAAGCGGCTAAAAGGTGGTGGTCGCAGAT
>NW_020187031.1:2144734-2145645 GCF_900000015.1 Plasmopara halstedii | reverse complement strand
TGCTTGGATTTCTAAGTTTATGAAGCGCAATGATCTCTCACTGCGCAAAAGAACAAATCTAACCGTTTTGTCGGACGATGTGCTTGTGGGGCGTACCGTCAGCTACATGAAGTATCTCATCAGTAAACCGCTGTTTATTTTGAGGATTCACGAAATACAACCGTCGACATCACCGGAGCACGCCATGTTGTACACCGTTCGACAGGGTTTGCATCCATGCGGATCACGGTAGTGTTAGCTGTGACTGCAGGTGGCCGGAAGCTTTCACCGCTCGTGATTTGGAAGGAGAAGGAAAGTAAATCGCGCTATATCCACTGTGAACTTTGTGTGGGTGGCTAATCAGCCCAAAGCTTGGGTGGATTCTGAGCTGCTATCGGGCTGGATTGATCGTGTATTTCCACCTGTACTGGATTATCCGGGAAAAGCTCTTGTGTGGGACTCGATGAGAACGCATATATCCAAGAAGATTAAAGCTAAGTGCCACCCGCGAGATATTGCCATATGCGTTGTGTCGGGAGGCTTAACACCCCACCTTCAAGTTGGTGACATTGGTATTTACAAGGTTTTCAAGGACTATTTATCGGGTTTAATCGACCAATGGAAGCATTCAGCGGCCGTTGGATACACCCCACGCGGCAATCCCCGCCCTCCATCCGTTGACACTGTGTGTAGTTGGGTTCGTACAGCGTGGCGAGAAACACCCACATCAGTGGTCTTGAACATCATTGAAGCTGCAGAATTTCACAAAAGCCCGTTACTGTGGTTCGTTTGGAACCATGATGTTTACGGGTGGAAATTTCAGCAAAGGTGGAGCAATGCCGACAGCGAAAGAGAGGATGATCCTTTCAATGTAGACGAAGTAGGTCAAGCCTTGGATGACATTGATGTCGTCGAGATATAGTAGCCCTCTT
>NW_020187031.1:2144541-2144724 GCF_900000015.1 Plasmopara halstedii | reverse complement strand
TTGAGCAAGATGGCTCATTTGGCGGTGGTGCCAGACACCATCGACGGAGTCGGTACAGTAACGCTGTTCGTGGATCGTGTTTCCCGTCAACACGGACTCCCACAGTCGATTGTCTCTGATAGAGACCCCCGTTTCGCGGAAAATTTTTGGTCGACTATCTTCAAGGTGCTAGGCATCAAGTTG
>NW_020187031.1:2124159-2144531 GCF_900000015.1 Plasmopara halstedii | reverse complement strand
GCTCACCGCTGTGAGCGGAATATCACTCGCTCTCATGAGCAATTGGTAATACCCATCGGCCAAATCGAGTGCACTGTACTTCGTACATCCCACCTTGTTGTTCTGAAGAACATCCTTATTAGGAATTGGCGTTTGTGCCGGAATGGTGGCAGCGTTGAGCTTATTGTAAGCATGCGCTATACGCCACTTGCCGTTTGGCTTCCGATCACAAAACGTGGGTGTCGAATGGGGAGACTTGCTCTCACGTACCATCCTTGCGTCGAGCATCGCACGGAAAAAGGCGTCAATGACGTCGCGCTGCTTCTTATGCAGGGGCCATTGGCGTGTTACGCAGTATTTGGTTCCCGGAATCAGGTCGATCTCATGGCGCACACCTCGGTCCGGAGGCAGGACCGAAGGCGGGTCTTTGGAGACGACGTCTTGAAATTTCTTTGCCAAATGATAGTACGGATCCAAGGGATTCCGTAGGATCGACGATCCACTCCGTACGTTCAGCACTCTTTTGGTGTCTTCCAAGGCAGCTTCATCCAGAAGCGACGAATTCGCCTGGCTTCAAGGCACCGCCGAGCTCTTCGAGAGACAACTCGTTCAGCTAATGAGGACCATTTACTGCAGGAATAGTCTCGAGGGGAACTTCGCCGTCTTCCTCCCCCGTCATACCGTTGACAAGGGTGTATAGCTGTGCGCTATCGTCTACGGTAGATACATCCTGGATCAGGCTCGCGGTCGGCGTCTTACAGCTATCATTCGGCGTCGCTGTCGCCTCACCACAGAGGTTGTACATTTCAGCGGGACCAGTACTCGCCGTCGTCCAGTGTTAGCCTCACTTCCTGCTCCACCGGAGCCCTGGTGTTATTAACAACATCCGACGAACAGCTGATAGCTCCGCAGTCCTCGTCAAGTGGGTAACGTGCCACTTCACGAGAATCTGGAGGGCCTTGCCCATGATGCCTCGGACCTCGTCCGACCATGCCACTCGTGGTGTGCAGCGACTGCTTCAAGTTACGTACCACTCCACGCGCATCGCTAGGGCCTCGCCCTTGATGCATTGAAGCCTTGAAGCCTCGGACCTTGTCCGACCATGTCAGTCTTGGCATGCAGCGACTGCTCCAGAATTTGAGCAGTCCTCAGTGGGTTATGTACCACTCCACGTTCAGCCCACGAGCCATGATCGGACTTCTGTTCGATACACCTTCGGTGTTCACCAACTCAGATACTCCGATCTCCTGCATGTTGACCGGATCGGTCCAGTGTCCGCGCCAATAGCGTTTTTGCCTCCTGGCAGAGGTGGGTTAATAACTCACCAAAGCTCCAATAGGAGACGTGCGCGTAGTGCCCAAGAAGTTCCAGTCGATCCATGGCTTATGGTGTTCCAGACATGCCATACCAAAGATGATGTCATACATTAAATCAAAGTCTAAGACTAAGCAGCGCTCTACGCTATCAAAGTAAAGAAACTTGACAGCGAGGTCCACAGGGACCTTCGGCACCGTGACACATGTCCCTGTCGCTAAGCGAACAGACACGATGCCACTCCAACGCGCCTTCAGCACCTCGGCATGCAGCTGACTTCCTTCCATCGCGGAGTGTCGAGCATAATTGCCCGACGCTCCAGGGTCGATCAGGAACTTCCATGGCTTCTCAAAGTTCTTCACGGTCGCTTTCACGACCAGCAGGCCCGGCCTGCATACACGTTCCGTGTTTACGAACACGGAGCTCTTCCGGGCTGGGCCCTGCTGGCCTCTACCTCCTCGAGGCTCGACAATATTTAGTTCTTTCCCAGTAGGATGCCCGCGCCTACTGGGTGTTGTCGTTTCCCCACGACAATTAGAAGACTGGTAAGAAGCGAGACGCCTGATCAATAAACTTTGACGCGCTCTGCGCAGGGGACAGCCAATCCGAAGGTGACGGGTGTCTCCATAGACGGAGCACCGTCGGATGTTTGAACGCTGCTCGGCAGCTCGGAGCCCTGCCTCCTTGTCATCAGCATAGCTGAGATTCATCGGCTCAGGTCCACTCGACGAGCTGCTAGAGTGTGTATTCCAACCAAATCGGACCGACTTAAAGTTGAATTTGGTAATCAATGGCACATTCACTGCTGCTACAAAGTGACGGGTGCACTCGGTAGACTTCCATTCTAGCCACGCCAGTGCGGAGGTTCTTCTAAAAGACGGTCAATGTGACAACCTCGGAAAGAGGATCGGCTGCCATACCGGCAATGAGAGTACGCAAATCTTGGACAAAGTCCACCAATACCGTTTTTCCCTATCGAACGACAAGTAAACACGATCACCCGCCATATGCCTGGTTAGGCGGCGAGAACACTCGTTAAAGTTACAGCTTCAGCTCGTCCAGGAGGAAAAAGACGTTTCGACCTAAGTGCCGCACGTCTCGTGTTCGACCACCGAGCTTGGAGATAGCTAGCGTCACGCGCTGTTGCTCGGTTTGGATCATGGCGGACGCCATGGCCATCTTGACCTCTCCCACCCAGAGCAGGCGATTCTCTCCATCCTTGCCCTCGAAATTCTTAATACTCACCTTGAGCGGCTTGGATCAGGGGGAATCATCCGTCGTCCACGGTGGCGTCACTGACGCAGTCGATACCGACATCTTCTGCTGTATGTGATCTAGCAGAGCACTTAGATAGCTTCAAAAGCCCCTTGGCGCGCGCTGTTCGCTATAGGTCTTTGCGAAGCAAAGTGTTGCACGGCCACAGGTCCAAGCAGAGACATCAGCATTTTAAGTTCGTCCTGCATGCCCTGGGGGGAATAAGAAAACTGCTCCATCCTCACAGAAAGCCAGTCGTGACGACTCAGATGTAGATTGACTACAAGCGCCACCAAGTGCAGTGGGGCTACCGTAGCCCTTTTGCTTAGAGGAAGCTTGGTCAACGTCGGTAGACCTTCGTTCTATACTTAGAACCACTTACTCCAAGAGTAACCACAACCTTAACTAACTCTTCCGTTTGAAACGTAAACGGTATTTCTCGGATTTATTTGCGGCAAAACTGCCTATATCTAAATCTATAGGTTTTCCTATCTATATAGCAAATTTTAATTTAATGTAAAGCTACTGGCAATCCAGCCAAGTACGACTTCTTGTTCAAGTGTAGCCACACCATTGTGTGATCACAATATACAATACGGTCAAAATACAACAATATTACTGGTACTAACGGTATATAGACTGGCTGCGTGGGTCGACATCTACAGTCGCTCGAATCCGCAGCTCCGCGCACGTAGTATTCGCTACCGTTTTGGTGGCTTCTTATAAATAATATGAAACCAAATTTTACTGAAATATACAGGCCAATCTTAGGCCCACATTCGCCACGATTTGGCCAATGATATGGCTTGGAAACAGCGCAGCCATAAAGAACAATTATAAGACCGTCTTTGCGATACGCTAAGTGAGGCATGATCTCAGAAAGGGCTAAAGTAAGAACAACAATATATCATAATAATGCATAGAGTAGGTGCTAACTCACAAGAGCTTCAATTTGAGCAAGTCTACAGGCTGCTTTTACCCCTGAACCTGTTAAATGGACGGACGTAGAGACAGAATGGTTTCAGTTTTTCATATTGTATTAAGGAAGAATGTGGTGCCAGAATACTTAAGATGCGCAGCAATGCTCTCACTGTTTTGGCGGAATACATGAAATAGGATTTTCGCGTCCGTGTGCCCCACTTACAGAGGATTGCTTAGGTCGACTGACACGCCTCACCGCGTATTGCTTGCTTTCAGCGGGCCTTCGCCTTACGTAAAGAGGTGGAAAGGTGAAGTGACACTTATTATTATAAATAATGGGCTTGGAACCTCTCCAACCTGATAAGTGTCTCTAGTTCTGATATAACAAGGCTGAAAGGGGATATACAGCTATACAGGGTGTAGTTGATGTGAAATATAAACCAAGTATGTGGTGTTAAATGGGGACCTGGTCCATTACAAGACAGTTTTAGCATGAAGGTTGGATAAGCCGGCATGTATGGACCAACCCAGAATTAGGTTAAGCAAGGATTCACACGTAGCAGGAATCCTGAGACTGGGATGTGGCCCCGAAGGCTTGCTTATTTTGCATCATGCCCATTTTCGTTAGCAGCACGCAACGTTATTCTCAGGCCAAATATACAAATTGTTACGTCTAACGACGAAGCCCTTGTAACTCGAATGACACGTAATTTGATGATAGATTTCTATGGAAGTATTTGATTTGAAAAAGTGGATGACTGCACGAATAGCGTATATGTTACTACGTGGTGGCGAAGACTTGAGATGAAAATTGTTAATAAACGAGACCTTGTGTTGCCGATCCCAATCAATGCGTAAGAGGCGTAGCATATCTGCTGACGAAAGAGTATTCATCGTCACGCAACATCAACATAGTGGATTTCTGCGTTTTTTCTCACGGGGTTCCACAGGTAAGAAACGAAAAGGGTAGCTATCAACACTGCTGTTTTGGGGGGTTGACCAACTGCGCTGCAGCGTTAGTTTCTACTTTTCTCCACCAACTACCGTGGTCTCTTACTTCTGTCAGCCGACGCTCCTTGCAATGAACACGACATATCTTCCGACCCCGTTTCAGATCACAAATGCAAGTTCGGCTTGGCCGTCACTGATCGCGACAAGACAACAGGGTGGTAACGTCTCTTTTCTGTCTAGAGTTCAGGCGGAAGGTAAAACTGGCGCTAAAAGCAAGTAGACGTAGCATACACAGTGATTCCCCACCCCATATGACGTGTGTACTCGTTCCCACAAGAATAAACTGGGATGAGCTCCAACATATCACTACGGCTATAAGTCTAGTATTTCAACAAGACTTTATCCAGACCAACACGCTGTTAGCCCACTTTGATGGCTATAGAACTCTGACTCCCACATTCAACCGCGATACTGCTGAGAAAGTGACTGGCGACCGTCTGATTGATGTTGACGACAAATTTTTGTACACCTCCCTCGCGCGTGGGCTGGATCGTCTTTAAAATTCACGGGGACGCGCTACCGGAAAATACCGTCAAAGTGCACTCTGTCATGATAGAGTTTGCTCACCAGTTCCAAATGGTATTTGGATTTGTTTCGAGTGGCGCATCGTTCCAAGGTACGTCCAAATTCGTTGACGTCGTATAAAACGCGTTTACCTGCTAGGCTGCAGTGAAAGTGTCTATGATACATGTATCCGAGTAATTTGCGCTACCAGTTCAGAGGTTACTCATGAATTCCTTCGTCGCTACTGGGCGTATTCTATTGCGCTCAACATTGGGCACGCTCAAGGGACGTCGTATACGGATATCCGAGTTTTGCACAAGTGCCGGAACGCTGGTGAGCATCCACGTCATTGCCCTGCCGTTACACATGGACAAATCGTATAGAACGCAGTTCAACACGGCATGTATGGCGCTTGATGCCATTGACTCCTCATGATGGAATAAGATCGAGTCCATCAGTACGAACAGTAAGCACACCATGGATAGCCAACTTTCAAGCGTGCAGAATTGATTCAAGCAAGCAGCGACGTAGTTCTTAGTGTGCATTTGATGCGATCTCTACCAGATTTAACCTGCCGCTCAGAAGGAATACAGATCTTGCTGATGAAACGCTCACAACGACTCAGACTGGTTTAATCACGTCTTAAAGAAAACAGAAACCTTCAGTCCAGATGAAGACGACTTATCCCAAGTTCGTGAGTGCTCGCTGGTTATTGATACACTGAATGACAGAATGGCTATCAAGCATCATGAGCGCGTTCCAGAGTATTTTCAGAAGAAAAAACTAGCGTGTAAGCCTCCCGTCGTTTGATAGTAATGGTATTGTGCTTTGATGCCGTAGCTAAATCGCGTTAATACCTGCAAGAACTGAGCACGCTGTCAAGTCAGCAACGAGCCGATTTCTTCGAGTTATGCGATGTTCTTTTAAAATTCGCCTGGTGAAGGACCTCTACTGTCGAACGATAGTGTTGAAGCCAATTTTACTGCTGCTTACGTCCGTCGTGGATATTACATGGTATCCTACGCTGATGCTCTGGTCTTTGTTCGCGATTTAAGCATTTTCAACGAAGGCTCTATCAGCAAGCGATGCTACAAACATAGTGCTTATAAATGCCAGTTTTATTTGCTAGATTGTACATGGGCATCAAGGGGATTATACCTGCTCCGAGCTCAGAGAACAAAAGCCCTTTGACGCATTTACTGCAAACTTGCCTCACTCTTTGATCAAAATACGTACGGTTTTGATGAGCGAACTTCTTCACCGGTATGCGCAGCGACGTCAGCGGACCGGCTAAACACAGATTCAGACCGGCGAGATCGAAAAGAACTAACGAGATCTCCTCTCTGCTTAACCTTAAAAACATGTGCTGAAAAATGCTTTTAAATACTGCTCGGACGCAAATACAGTTTTCTGCGACAGCTGCGCTATGCTTAAGAAGAATTACGCCAGGTGGAATGCGGTCTGGCTACCATGTTTTCGACCACCGCAGCCGTGGGGGCAGATTTCTCTCTGATTGATCACAAGAAAGACGAGTATCGCCACTCGCTGCACTGGAAGGGATCCTACATTCTGAGTAGTTTGATACTTTGCGCGCTTACTGAGCAAGCAACAAATACATTCGAACGTTTTTTGATAGTATCACCGTGCAGCAGGGCTGTCGTAGCTTTGCGCTTAGAGGAAGCGTAAGTTAGGTCATCGACCTTTCGTTCTATACTTAGAACAAGTACGAGTTTAGCGGATCGCACTCCGCTTACTCCAAGAGTAATTACAACCTTAACCCAGGGCTAATTAACTCTTCCGCATAAATCCAGAACTGGCTTTATTTTTTTTTATTTGCGGCAAAGCCGCCTAATTATAAATGTATAGATTCTCCTGAATATATATAGTAAAATCTGAATACATGCATAGCTACTGGCTACCCAGCCACGTTCCTTATTCCTATTTGGGTGCAGTCACACCATGCCCATATCGTGTGACACAAAACCCTGTTACCAGGGTACGTGTAACCCCGTTACACACCGAGTCTTGCCCGTTATAGTCAGGTTGGTCCCACTTTGGGGCTTACAGAAAATTTCATTGTCAGAGCGCCTGTTTTACCGAGCTATGTACATTTGTGTGTGTTTGTGGTGCTCTGATTTACATCTCAGCGCAGTCGTTGCCCTAACATTGTGAAAAAATACGTGGCAAACAATACTGGTGAGGCCATGCACAGCATAAAATACGATTACCGAGCGTGGAAACTTATTATACTATTAAGCTTTGTATTCTTCCGAATAACTAATCACGTTACATTTTTATTTTTCCAAAGAAATCTCGCGAAGTGTTTGTACACAACACAAAACATTTGTTTCTTGGGTTGCCGCAGTTTCTTTAATAACCAACAACAGTAGTACTACATCCATTCAAGTTGAAGAAAGAGCTGAGAATCAAAGCGCGAAAGCAGCTGGTAGATATTAAACTCCTTAAGGTTATGTGCAAATCTGGCTCAAAATTTCAGGCTCCATCAAATCCGTACTTTTCTGAGTTTGATAAGAAAGCGTACAGCCTATAGACCTACCAACATAATATGCGCCACTATAACATGATTGTGTTGAAATACGATGGAATTGATGATCTCAGTCAACTTTCTACACAAGGCTGCTTTGATACTAAACGCTTTTGAATGCTGAGCGAGCAATGCCGAATGCCAAAACCGTCAGTGCATAACGTGAGTTGATTTGATATGTTTATAAGGCATAGACATCTAGGAAAGCCTGTAAAGTTTCCTGTTATGCTTATCTAAATTGAAACGACATCGAAGACTCATAAATACGCCAGACAGTAAGGTGGATATGATAGCTAGTGTCTTATGCCCCCACACTGATCATTTTATCAAGCTGGCAGGACAGACATTACATATTCACAATCAATGTATCAGTTTCCGAAAAAGATCCGTTCAGACCAGAACAATTCTGGTCTGGGCGACCAGCACAGCTCTGATCGTATGAATCATTCTATCAGAGACTGATGCACAGATTGTGAGAGGAGAGAAGGTACGAAGTGTAGATACATTGCTACGGTATCAAATCTCTAATTGAAAGAATAACAAACACATGTTTGTCTTTATTGCTCGATTAAAGAACCATATGTTTTTGATTCATTAATTTTCAATGCATAAGATTCTATTGTCCGAATGGTACGCATTTCTGAACAGATGTCGATATCTCCGGATATAACTTTAACTCCGGCTGTCTTCAGATTAGACTGAATGCTAGTCTTCACAATATGCATTTTATGAGGGCGCTCCGCACATTGTAGGCGATAAACTGGGATACCAGCTAAAACCCATCTTGTCAGTCTTCGTTTTGCATCCTTCGTGTCAATTAAATTGACAACATGGTTCCAGTTATAATTCTCGCAGCGATTGGCACTCTTGTGAGCCTATGTGGATCTATTGCCGCTAGCAAAGACAGCTGTGTGCAGATTGACTTTACTACCCAAGAAGAAGAGTTTGCTGACTTCAATACGATGATCAGGTCACCGAAAACAAAAAAATTTCTTACGTCCGTCGTCGGAAGCTATGACCCTTTAGTACGTGAAAATGTCGTCATGGATAACATCAGTTATGACTTCATGGCCCAATCGCTGACTCTCTGGCCCGTGATCGATTCGATGAGAGTAACTGGCCTTAGTTCCATACTCCCCCATTTCATTAATGTCAACACATCGAATTCAGTCACTATGGGTCTTGCATCATCATCTCAAGTTACTGTGGATGCTACCGTGAACGTGCAAGTTGAGCCAATGGGTATGTCTCTGACAGTTCACTTGCAATGTGATTTGGACCGACCGAAAATGATTCTCGGTGCTGAAGTGAACATGCTAGCATGCGCCACAGGGGTACCAGTTTCCCAGTGCTCAAACGTGACCGTTTCTAATCTGCAGTCTCAGTTTGCCAAAGCGACCACGAAAAAGCAGTACGTCAGCCTGATGAAAGAGGTGCTGATGAAGTTTGAGAGTGCGTCCGTTACAGCGTTTCTACTTGACTTTCGATCGATTTCGGGTTTGACTGTAGAGTATAGTAGCCCAGATATCATGACTAAATCACTCTTGCATTTCCTTCCAAGCTTCACAGACGCCGTGATTGATAAGAAGAGCGACATGTACCGCACGTGGATGTCAAAACTGAGTGCCAGCGCTCCAGCAGTGTTGAACGCTATGATTATTAAATCGTTGGCGCCACTCTTTGGTGGAACATGTCTCTCGGACGATTAATAGTCCGTAGTTGAAAATGAAACTCTGATGTGTCCCAATTTATTCGCTTACTTGTTCCAATTTCGTACCACTTCATGTTCCTCAACATAAAAGCAGATATTATTCATTTTATGTTTCTAACGATGGAATAGCTCTACGATGAGCTTTATGACATGTGCCGCGCCTGTCAACCGCAAGAAAAACAGTTTTTTGGTGAGAAACATAAATAGTAAATCGTACGCATTAACTTCAAGCCGAAATTCCATTTAGTCTAACTAAAGCAAACATAGCAATTGTAGTCTGAGAAGCTCTCCTCGGTTCCGCTCATGGTCAGAAATTCAACCTTTGAGGGTTTGCTAACGCTAACTCTAATAGTCAAAACTTCCCTTGTGCAAAGCGCACGGTAATCCCGCTGCACTTTATTCTTTGCGAGGACGAAATATTATAAATATTCGCAAATATGTCGCCAGGACATCACCTTTTTAACAGCGCTGCCGTAAAAAGCATCGCAATGCAGACTATCATATTGCTATTAATTGCTGAAATAACATATCAGTCCGAATGCATTCTATCACCACACTATCAACAGCTACGACAACACATCAGTCGCATAGCATACTTCCACCTTTCTAACAACGCGGCCATGAATCCATCGCAATGCAGACTATCACATTGCTATTAACAGCTGGAATAACATATCAATTGCACTACAGACTATCACCACGTTCTGCTTTTGCAAAGTAATCATCGATATACTCACTTTGCTCACGCGACAGTAGCCGCTGTCGAAGCACTGCATGGTTTAAACCAGTTTCACGATCAATTTTGTGTCGAACTCCACGTTTGGGTGATAGACCAGAGGGCGGATTTGCACTGTTGTTATGTTCGTAAACTTTGTGTCCATGCAGACCCTAATAAGGTCATAGCAATCGTGGAGTGGCCGACGCCACGAAATTAAAAGGATCTGAGGAAATGGATTAATTTGTTCAATTTCCTGCAGCGATTTTCTCGTAACTATGTGGACATGGCAAGCCCGCTACCAAACTAGCTGAAGGAAGACGTACCATGGGAGTGGCCATCCACCTGTGAAGAAGCATTCGCTCAGATCAAGAACAGCTGGATGGAAGCACCATTGCTCGATTTACCAGATAATTCGAAGCCGTAAAGCTTAATGTGTGACGCATCTGAGTCTGAAATCGGATGTGCATTATTGCAAAAAGACTCAAAAGGACACGATCGTGACGTGTCGTTTTTATCGCGACGGCTAAAGCCATAGGACACTATCGTGACGTGTCTTTTTAATCGCGACAGCTAAAGCCAGCTAAATAAAACCACCCTGTCCACGACAAGGAGCTTTTGGCAATGAAATATGCCATCCTTCCCGGAATACAACTTCACGGTCGCGTACAAGCCTGGGAAGCTGAAGGTTCAGAAAGACGCATTGTCACGATGAGCTAGCTCATTTCAGCAATATCGAAAACGATGTATTTGATAGGATACGTCGGGCGTATGGTGAAAATGAATAGTTTGATCTGATCATTAGAGCACTGTCATCGAGTGAAATGAAATTTCATGACAAGCTTCCTGGCCGCTTGAAATCAAGGTCGCATCGTTATGCATGCAAGAATGGTCTTCTTCACTATAATGTTGCACATGAAGACGAGCCACGGATTGTTGCACCAACACAATGATATGAAGTACAATATAGTGTGCGAGGGGCACGATACGCCGATGGCCGGTCACTTTGGCCGTGAGAAGACATACCAGTCTCTCAGTGCCCAATTTTGGTGGCACCACATGTACAAATGGGTGGCACGATACGCGAAGACATGCGATGTCTGTCAGCGCGTGAAGAGCGCACGGCACACGTAATCGCCACTGCAGAATCTTCCTGTTCCTTCTGACTGTTGGAAGTCTGTCCGGCTCGACTTTCTTTTTGGCTTTCCCAAGAATGCTGATGGGCACAATTGGATGCTCGTATTTTCTGACTGACCCAGCAAGATGGTTCGCATCGCCCCATGTAGCGATTCTATCGATACCGACGGCTAAGTTGTTCGTTAATTACATTATTCACAATCACGGTTTGCCAGACGCCATCGTCTATGATTGTGATTCACGATCCACGAGTGTTTTAGAAAGAAGTGTTTTGAAGTTGACACTCGCTTGGATCTGACCAAAGCGGGCCATTCGGAGACCGATATGCGAAAAGAACGTGTCAACCGAGTGTTGTAACGATGGGCTAAGAAGCTTCTGTGTGAAAAAATCGGCAAATGGCGTTTGTTGTTACCATTAGCTGAGTTTGCTATGATTAATCATTTATCCACTGGAACCAAGCTAATTTCATGAATGACTTGCGACACCCACAATTACCGCTTTGTGCAATGGATGGTGTCACCGATGTGAGTGTTAGAAGAGCTCAGAAGAACGTCGCCTTCTAAATTTATACAAAAATGATACGCATGTGGAGCGCAAGTACAAGGACATTACTGACTAATTCATGAGTCATGTGAATGTGATCACACGAGTGCGAGACACAATGGCCGACGCACAGGATTTGCAAAGGAATACGCGGATAGACAAGGTCATCTAGGCAAAATGTCTTTTAGGTACTCAGTAGTACCTAAATTCCATCAGACGAAGCTATTACCTCGCTTCATCGGTCCATTTCGTGTAGTTTCATGCCATGTAAATGCTTACAATATCGGCATACCAAGCTGACTAAGGACACATCCAACGTTCAACGTCGAGATCTTCAAGCCCTACAATCGCGACGACGGGATTCCCAACTTAGATATATCACAGTCTTATTCGAATGTAACTTCAGAGCCACGGCTTTGGCATGAGGTCAAAGGTTGGACCCATTGGCGTCGTCGCCTCAGCATCGCCCTCGGAATGACGGGAATAATCAGGAGCGCCCGAAACAGAGCGAGTCCGCTCGGCTGGAGGCCCTGCAGCGTCAACAGAAGCAGCCGCAGCAGGCGAAAGAGCTTGCAAAGCCTGCTCCAATTGGTGGATCTGACCCTCGACTGCGTCCCCAGGCGAGTTTCCATGACGCCATGCGAAATCGCAAACTTTGCGGACGACCTGTCGACTATCCTTCACGCGTTGTCGCCTCGATCAGCCGCTGGCACATCAGCGAGAGAAGCTTCTCCGCCTTCGTCAAAAGACAATTCCATTGCTAACGAAGACTGTGGACCTGCCACGGATGAAACAAAAGGGACTCATTCTTTGGGCACCCCTTCTTCTAGATTAACAGATAATCGATACTACCACGTCATGAACGTGGTGGCAGAGAGGAACGTCCGTGATCGAAAGGAACTCTTGGTAAAATGGCTAGGATATCCAGCGAACGAGAATTTGTGGGAGCCTGGAACTCGTATTCTTCGCGACTGTCCCAGTATCGTTCGCGCGTTCGATGCGAATCCGAAGACAGAAAGGAAGAGACGGCTTTCCAGCCGTCCCTTCCTTTTCTCCCTCTGTTTCTCCCGTCGCGAATTCGACAGATGATCGAACGCATTTTACAAGCACCCTCGATGTCGGAGTGAACCCAATTCTGTGCTGTTAAATACGCAATTTGAAAGTGCTTATCGCGTACCTTCAACAAGCCAGCAGCGGTACACGCGCATTGAAACGATGAATATCCGCGAATTTGGTCGCATAAATCCTTGCCCAGAATTGAGTGTCAATGGAATCCGAAATGGATTGCTGGACATATGGAAAATACGTGAGGCTTCGTGGCTCATCGAAAGCACGAGTAGTCGATCCGCTGGCGCGAAAATTCGCTGTCTAATTTATCAGTGAAAACCCATTCGACTGAAGAGTTCGTCGAACACTAGGATGGGACCACCAAGTCGGTCGTTAAAGTCATTATGACGATCAAGTTCACGATAGCGCAAATGTGCTGGATGACGTGGAATCGGAACATTATCCAAGTTCGATGGCGGCGACAATTCCATGTTGAGCAAGCGTATGGGTTGTCACTCTAGCGAGAGCTGGACAAAGCACGACGAAGAGCGTGAAGAAGAATTATAATATTTGGGTAAACCACTTTTGATGGTGGGGTGGTGATTTGAGTCAACATGTGCGATGGGAAGGTCCATTGCAAATGTTGTGTAGGCCACATAATCTGTGAGTATGCTTTACATTAACTATACACCCCGCATAGTTGTATATCTACTCAAGTTGTGTTATTTCAGAACTAGAGGCACTTATCAGGTGAGTGAGGTTTCAGACCTATAGGCTATACTAATGAAAGTCACTTCACCGTTCCTCCTTTTTATGCCAGTCAATGGCTCGCTGGAAGCGAGCAACACGCGGTGAGGCATGTCAGCTGATCTAAGCCTTCCTCAGTAAGTGGGTGTACACGGATGGGCAATTTTTGCTACAGAATGTCGATCCTTATCAGGCTGCCTTGGGCCTACCGAAAAAAACTTGGCTCTTTCGTAACAGATGGAGGTCGTGGTCGAGGAACTCAGCCCTATAAGAATGACTAACTCCGAAAGAGGTGAGGCTGATGGCCCAGGGTTGTTCGTTGTTGATATCAACGTCCCAGGCTCCGTAAAGTCGTGTAAAGTCCTGAAAATCTAGTAGCGTCGTGTGATTACAGACTATCAAAATAGTAAAAAGCACGCGGAGGCAATGAATATGCCAAATAAGGTTACGAAATCCGTGCGTCTTGCAACAGTTACACCAATACAGTATTTTGAACCTTCAACCAAAGGATGACCTGACAATTTGTATTTTTTGTCCTTTGCGGAGTATCAAAATGTCTTCTTTAGACACGGCGCGGCCGGGACACCAGAGCCATATGTCGACTGGAAGTAAAAAAAGCTAGGTTCTTTACAGTGGAAGATTGGCGAGTCGTAAATCTACCATTACCAGGAACCAGAAGCTCATGAAGCGCGGGTTTGAAGCTGTGATAGCTTTCGTGCAGGACATAGCTTGTCCGAAATTGATGGCATAAAATTGATAGTTTCCTCGAGCAGAGCTCGGGAGAAAGAACCGACAGTGAGCTGAGGTCTCAAAATGATATAACAAAGGTAATTTTATGGCGCAAACTCCTGCGTGTATCTTTGTTGAAACGGAAAGGACGATTTTAAATGTGATCTCAGGCTGTATATCGGGCAAGACAGCAAGGACCAGCAGCGAGCTGTTGTCTCTTGTTCCGGGGCCGGTGGACAGTGGAAGCAACTGTGTGTCGCAATTTTCAGTGGCAGGACCAAGAGACTTGTAGGACGACTGTCAGTCGCCAGTAGATGGGCTAGGCTCGAAAAAGACCAAGGATGGTTCATCTTGTTCCAATCTGATAGTACTGCTGAGCCAGCTCTACTGCATGAAAGTCCGCCGTGCGGAGCAGTTATGGTAAGATATTGATTTACTTATGATTGAAGTGGCCAGGGTACTCCACGGATCTATCAACCACCTCTCGCTTCCTTTAGCATAAGTTCTTGTAAAGGTGGAGATATGATCTATCGGGATGTGAGCAAGAAAATGTAAATTGGTAAGATCACCGAAATGTTTCGATTGGTACGGAAGGAGTTGAGCTCGTCCTCCGTCATAGAAAATATTGTAATTGAGGGCCTTTGCACAACACTGAGCGCAAAGAGTGAGACAGCTCTCCTCAAAGATCCTACGAGTCCATTCTACCTTTGTTAATGAAATGTCACGATGTGTAACGAGAGATCTACCACAAGAGCAATCACCGGATAGGAAAGTGTTTCATGAATGCGATTTGGTTCTCGGGAAAATATTGCGTCACATAGCTTTGGTGCTTATCAAGATAGAATTGTGACGTCATTGACGCTTTCTTTTGTGCAAGCACAGTACCAATTTGGTGCAAGAAAGTAGATCCTTAAACTGGGCGCTGACTGCTGTGTCACTATTGGCAAGTGACAAATAATGCATGCTTTTAGTAAGCCAAATATAACCTTGATATCGGCGCAAACGCTGAAAACCAGAAAAAAACTGCTGCAGAACAGCATGACCGACTGCACTTTATTCAGTCCTCTCGACCTGATGCATATCATAAAATACTGATGAGCGACAACGATTACCTTCCACAACGTGATTGCTTTGAGCGGCATACCCCGAGAGTGGCTGCTTATGTTACAGAGACTGTCTTACACGTCAGCGACATTCAATCGTCTGGCGACACAATTACCCCGGCTATATCAGAGCTATGTAACACATACTTCGACGATAGTCATCCATGATCGCGCAGAGCACGTAAAGTCTACGTGAAAAACCACAATATACACTTGCGAGCGGTGCTCAAATGTATGCGCTCAAATTAGCTATTTGCCTGTATAGATACGAGTGTCTTTGACGTTGGCAAAATCCTTTAAGCTGTCTTATCGAAGAGCTGAGAATACAGAAGGTCCCGCGACGATAAAGACCATTGAGGATTGGCTACCATCTCTGTCCCGTGGCCAAGCTAATCACATCCTCAAATACAGTGCAAATTATGCCGACAAATCGTGAACCTCGACCATATCTATAAAACGACCTAAAATGACGTTAGAGTGCGGTCGAGTAGGTAATTTCTAATACTGTGAAAGGGATTCTCATGCGTCCTGCGCAAAAGAGCTACCCAGGTTTTGACAAGAAGCAACAGCGACGAAGTATGCCCTTGTCCAATATCAGGATGCACAGATTACGTGTCCTGGCGTACAGGGACATCGTCATCGCATCATTTCCATAAAATGACAAGATAATTGCTCATTGATGCTGAGTATACCTACGAGGTGAGGCATTACCCGGTTTGACTTGATGTGGTGGCGGATGCGTTTTCGCATCACCCTAAATGTGATTTGTCCTCACAAAATGATAAGGTCGACAATTGACTTAGCAATATGTACTGCGAACGGATCAGACGCAACATGTGTCACGCTGCTTCGTTATGCAAGATTTTAAGACCTCAAATAACGCATTTGTCGAAGCACGCGACTGCACGCCTGCATTGCTATACATTTTCCAAGGCTTGAAGTATTATAGCACTGACCCACATGGCAATGACCTTGTTGTGGTGCCTTAATATTTAAAGCTCAAGTCTGAAATACTGTATGCGGTACAAGACATAACTTGAATAACATCTTGGGAGAAAGAAGACTACATCTCGGCGAGCGGTATATATTGATGGCCCGACCTGTAGCTTGGGTTCTCACATAGGTGCGCACGTGTGAAATTTGTCAACGGGTTAGTCTCGATACATTTGGCCAGGTTGCAGATTCCGCCATAAAGCTGGCAGCTCATAAGACTGCTGTATCATATGGGCAAGTTGCTGAGTTGTAAACAGTCGCAACTTAATGCGTTACATTGTTACCTTTATATCTGGGTAGTGCGTAGTACCTTGCAAAGTCAAGCACAAGATGACGGTAAAAGAATTTGCGCTTTGTTGAAGCTGGCATGAATGCCTTCTACATGGGTTAATAAAGGAATTGCGTCAGTTAGTGCGCTATCTAGATCTGATACCCATCAGCTCTTTCGTCAACTTTAGTGCCAAAGATACATCTCTCATATATATTACGGCTTTTTCAGAAACCGCTGCTGCTCCGAGCGCAGACGGTATACGTGAATAGTAATGATCTGTAGGCTGAGAATGCGCTCGCAAAGCAGCTTTCTCGCGCTCATTTTGCTCCGGGTGTATGCGACAGAACCGCAAGGAACGGCGTGTTGGAGTTTTGCGCAGGGCAGCGAGCTAGTTCAGCGAGCTAGTTCAGCGAGCTAGTTCAGTCTGTTATAGAGGCATGATTTGGGCAAGAGTCTGCATGACTCGCGCTTATATGGGCTGGGCCTTAGATCAATATGGATTGTCTACCCAATGTCGTGGAGTGATAGTACAGCTCAGCCATCAGCAGCAATAGATCTGACCACCAGGCGGATAGGTGAACTTTGCGCAAAATTGTGGCGAGCATTTTTATTTACTCGTGATTAAAGCAGCAGGGGTAAAATTTGGTGATGTCTGCAACAGGATTGCTAAGGATCTCGTCTGAAGAATTCTTTGACTTGACAAATTTACAATAACTAACGCATAGAGGGGATCCTCTATGCAATTTTTGGCATTTGAGAGACCATTTTAAGCAATAGGAGGTTATGTGATTTTTCTTATTTCTGAGAGTGATTTATTTTAATCAGTAATTCTAGATCTTATTATTAAAGAATACTTCGGTTCATAATTACAAGAAGATTACAATGTTATGCATGGCGGAAGACTAGCACCTTACAAATGTCTTCTTTCCGAGGTCACATCATGCAGCGGGGCTGCCGTAGTTATTTGCTTGGAGGAAGATTACTAAGGTCACCGACCTTTCGTTCTATATTACAACCAGTATGAGTGTAGCGGATCGCAATTCGCTACATCCAAAAATACCCAAAACCTTAAGCAAGGGCAAATACACCCTTCCGTTCAAATCTAAACTGTATTCATCTGTTTTTGCGGCAAAGCCACCTATATCTAAATCTGTAGGTTTTCGTGATTACCTAATTAAAGTGCATAACTACTGTCAGGCCCGCTAAGTAGTGGCTTCTTGTTAAGAAATAGCCACACCATCGTGTGGTCACACCATTTTGTGCCCCCACCCCTTATACCAGGGTACGTGTAGCTCCGTTACACACCATCCTCTTCCAAACTCTCTCTGATCACTGCAACATTCTTTGAAACTTTTAAGCTTGGTACTACGATCGAGGGAGAAAATAAATATAAATAAGGTGTCACATACCATGATACGTACGTATCGCGTAACACCCTTCCAATAATAGAATAGAAACCATACTTAATTCTTAAGACATCACGCAAAGTAAACGCTTAATGAGCATCTGCTGCGCCGAATATCTTTCGATTTCATTTCACAAACAAAGTCCCTGCTTTGTCGAGCACAATTAAAGCTGGTGATTCTTGTCTTTAGCTGCCCAAATGACTTAACGAGCTACTGACTATGGCGCTGCCTCCCGCGGCCGAGGACCTCTTTGACAAAAACGGTCACTATGTTTTTCCGAGTCTTGCCCGATACCTTGGTCTCGCCGAACAGCACAAGTAAAATAACTTCCTGGCAACAAATATCGTCTCAAGGAGGGAACGTTCAAACTATCACCTAAATCCCACACAAACTGCGCACTCCAAACCCGTATCGTGCAGCGGAGACCTCACCGCAGAGTTCACAGCGACCTTCAGTCCATTTTTGATGAATAAGCGTCGGATCAGCTAGTTACGCTTAGCTTTCTTTATGTGCAAGTATTGCTGCGAATTTGTCAGACTGCCACACGACTTGATTCTAGCTTTGATTGAATGTTGCACTCAGCGCCGCCGCGCCGCGGCGGTGCCAGTACATGCCTATATATGCGGGTCATCTGCTAAAGCCTCATGCAAAAAAGCACCCGAAAGTTGCTGCTTGAGCGCTTTTGTCCCTTCGTTCTCGACAGTTAGATGTATTGCCTGCGACTAGAGCAGTAATTGGGTAATTCGCCTATTTCTAAGAGCCATACAATATAAAAAAGAGTGCAATATATATGAAAATACACGTGTCCTCACCCGTTGTACGGCTAAGACGCTGGCTTATGAAAAGCAGAGGCCACAATCACTCTCGTTCAGTACTTTACTCTGTATACTCCAAGACACGACGTAAACGCAGCTTACCACCTCAAGGTCTTGCGGACGACAGCCTGCTTAACGTTTTGAGCCTACTCAGCAAAGTCTAGATCTTTGACCGAGGATAGGCCCTACTCGCATGAGAAAATCCCGTTTTGCTGCAAAACCTGTCTAATCACCTGACACAGTCGATAAAAAGGGAACACCAAGTCGTATGCGACAACGGTGGCACGGCAATCTGGCCAAAGTAGAACCACAAACTCCTATGCGCGCTCAGAGCAAGATTATCCAGTTACGTTGTAGTGGCTAATTGTAATAGAACGAGCTGCGTTGGTAAAATACAACTATTTCGAGGTTGGCATTCGTGGAAACTTTCGATTGTGGTAGCGTGTCGACCATCTCCAGCCCATCATGCGTGTTACAGCAAAGAAGGGAGTACTTCGTGAGATTGAACTGGTTGTCAAAACCAAATTTTGCATCACACACCATTATCCCTCAATAACGTAATATTTTGACATACAGTATTGACCGCTAGAAGCACGAGCGATGCCGACTTTCTTAATCAAAGCCATCAATCCGGCGCAAATGTCGATTGCTAAATGATCGTTTTGTAGAATAGTATGGCCAATTACACAAAATTTAGTATTTTTGAGCTGATTGGTAAATATCAATAATTGTTGAAGAGGGAAAGTAACATTCTCCTCATAGCAGGTGTTCCACCGATCGCGGTGCTCTGTGGATGTGCACTTGCCCGTAGAGTGTGTCCTGCACCAACGATGTTTGATCGTCTAGCGACAGAGATGATTACGCCACATCGCGCTTAAAATCAGATTGATCACAACTGATCTATTCGCTACAGTCACACATAGCACGGGAATCGGGTGTAGACATCTATGCTAAACACTTGAGTGCATTGCTGGCATATATACGCTAAATTACGATATTTGCCGACATGTTTTTAGCGCAGACGAGATCTCGTTTCTGTGATGCATCATTGACAAGCAAGGTCTGTGAGCAGATCCCGCAAAGAATGAGACCAGCCCGAACCGTTCCTTAACAAGATTAAAAAAGTGACTTGACCTAGCCAACAACTCGCTGAAATCATACTTACTTCACACATTCCCTAATCTATCAACTAGAAAAGGATGTCAGATAGTGTCGTTGTGGGGCAGAAGACATTCTAAGGATGGAAGAAGCTATATGGAAACCCCGATTCTGGCTCATCTGGATCCGGATCGGCCAATTCGTGACGTCCACGACACTTAAACCCTTGTCATTACGTGTTCTGTAACGGGGTTACACGAACCCTTATAAAAGGGGTGTGTGCGTGTCACACGAGATGTGCATAATATGACCACACACCCAAACAAGAATACGGTACGGCTAGGTAGCCAGTAGTTACGCATGTATTTAGATTTTACTCTCTATATATAGTATATTAGGAAAATCTAAACTTTTAAAATTAGGATAGAAATATAAATAAAAATTAGTTTCGATTTTGGACAGAAGTGTTCGTTTGCCTTGGTTAAGGATTTTAAGTACTTTAGAGGCAGCGGATTGCGATCCGCTGCAG
>NW_020187031.1:2122177-2124149 GCF_900000015.1 Plasmopara halstedii | reverse complement strand
GACAGAAGATTCTTTGTGGGTGGCAAGCTTGCGGAACGCGGTATAAGTGTGGAGGCTTTGCGATGGTCGTGTTCAATCTGAATCAAAAATAGGCGGGTGCTTCGGGTTCAAGAATTGGTAAGGAGTACATGCTCGACTATAAGCATGTGAATGAAGTATTGCAGGGGTAGCAATTGTGGGAGCTTTGGCATACTCGCATGGCAAATTTAAATTATGATACATTCCTAAATACACAGCGCACGATCAAAGATATCCCGATGATGAAGCAAGAAACAGAAGCATTATGTGCTGGATGTCTGACGGAAAGTAGACAGTCATGGCATTCCTCTCACGTTCGATGACAAAGATGATGTATGTGCTGGAATGCGGGCATATAAAGTCATGAAACCCATGCGGACTCCCTCGAAGAGGCGCAAAACATATTCCCACTTATACAAGTGAAGTTTTAAGATTTGTTGCAATTTCCTTGGTTAAGCGCAAGCGTGAAGTAATTGGCATGCTCAAAGAATTCACAACTTTATACGAAGATCAGTAGTGTATTCGTCTTCATTGCTTGATATCCGATTATTGAATAGCATTAGTGAACGAAGCGACGGTCGTCATATGTCTTCATATCGGCATCGTTTGCCAACTTTCTGCTCCATATAGCCCTCAACAATATGCGGTGGTGAAAAGCAAATATGCAGGACTATCATGGAAATGACCTTCGATATGCGTTACATTTATAACATTGGGACTGATTGGTCGGCGGACACAGTAAACACATCAGTTTATTTATTTGATGAATCGAATCTGAAAATGAGGTATTGAAGGATGTACTTTCGCGTGTTTATGCTGCTATTAACGATGCAAAGAGAACAAGCTCAAACCCAGAGGCTTCAACTGCATGTTTATCGGTTATGCAGGGTTTCCGCGTGTTCAACTTGGAAAATATCACGGGGAGAGTGACCCATCCTGTTACGTTGAACGAGCGTGAAGTATGCAACTTTTACGACACGCATGAGCGATTGCACGAAGCAAACGTTGAGTTATAATGTACAAAACCTAGCAGATCGACAGCCACATTTATGAGAAAAGGCAAAGAATCTTTTATACACGTCAAAGGGACGACATTAATCGTACATCAATTGTCAGTCGACAGCAGCCGATGCCTTCTGATTGTTTTTTCAAAAGAAGTTGGAGATAGCAGAGTATTTTAAATCGAGCCTTTGCTAAATATGCGTCAAGAAGATCGTTAAGTATTTTGGCCTGATGTGGAGTGAGCAAGACGAAGATGTGAGCCAATGTTTATGCTATGGAACAGGTGAAAATACAAAGAGGCAACAGAAGAAAGTGATGACCCATCGACACCAAAACGTGCCAGGATTGACGAAGACAAATTCATTGCCCAATCTGTCCTTGCCTACACGATGAAAAGATGGATTTACCGAATTCATGTGCCCGAGCAATGGCATGGGGCGATGCGGCGAAGTGGCGTGAAATTATCGAAGCTGAGCTTTTCTCCCATTAGCAAAAACCCATGGATATTAAATCAAACGGAAACAATCGATTTTCTGGGTCATAATGGGTCTTCGCCAAGAAGCGTGACCGAAATGGCACTGGTGTGCGCTACAAGGCAAGGCTTCTCGCGAAGAAGGTCAAGCAGACTCATACAATCGATTTCGTAAAACGTATTCTCTGTTTGCTAACGTAAATTGAGTCTGAATGAATTTTGAGGAGTGTGCTGAATGCGACTCACAAATGAATCAGCTGGTTGTTATGATTGCTTTTCTGATCAGTTTTTTGTAAACAACGTTTATATTTAGGTGATGACAATGCTAATGGATACGTAAGTCAGCCGAGAAGGGTGGATGTCTACTGTACATATCTAAACTCACTCGACCGGATTTTGCATAAGTGTGTTTGTCACGAGAAGTGCGGACTGCAGCAATGAAATTTAGTTATTCGCGTACTAAGCCACCTAGAGAATTCT
>NW_020187031.1:2092619-2122167 GCF_900000015.1 Plasmopara halstedii | reverse complement strand
ACGAGAAGAACCCATGATCCAAGGGAACAAGACTTACAACTTGGTAAAAGAATTCTACAAAATTTAAAGGGAACAAATGTTTGAAGTTAAAGATGAGAAATCAAGAGCGAATTGAAGACTTTCCTGATGGTTTTATCATCGGCTACAGCGATGCAGACATCGCTGCGAACACGGAGGACCGCAAATCCATGATTGGAGGAGTAATATTTGTAGGAGGGTGTAATGACGGATGGATATGTCGAAAACAGGCATCAGTGTCGCAATCAACGGCAGAGTTCGAATTCATAGCGGCATCAGTCGTAGCAACCGAATTACATGGACTTTACAATATGTTGAATGAAGTTGGCATTAATGGGATTCATAACTGGTTCCTCTTTGTCGATAAACAAGCAGCTACAGTGCATTCGAAAGGAGAAAGTTCGTCATCTAAACTTAAGCATGTCGATCTACGCTAAAAATGTGCACAAGAACGTATCAGAAACGTAATGTTGGAGGTGAAATACGTACAGAGTGAAGAAATGAAAGCTGATTTGATGACAAAGGCTTTGTTGGCGACTAAACTTGGAGAATTCCGTGCGCTTTGTGGTCTCGTGGACGATGTACAGCACACCGAGAGAGGAGTGTTGGAAACAAGTTAAGTATCCACCTAAGTAAACCGGGGGGAGTTATAAAACTCCCATCCATTTGCATAACTCCATAGCTACAAGCAGAATACTTTCACTTGGAAAATCACCTTCAAACCACCAGGTCCTTCCTTCCTATCTGTCATTTTACAGCTCTTTGCGCAGAAGTAGCGTATCGGGCCACCGATTTAGTTCAACAGACGTACTCAAAGAGTCACAAGAACATTGCTCCCATAAACATGCAAATTGCAGACGACAGTGTAGTACAAGCCGTTGGTACAGGCAATGTTACTACGTCGATGATGACAATACGTGGAGTGAAAAATATTGTGCTGACAACGGTTTGGTTCATTTCGGATCTATCGCGCAGCTTTTTCTCCATCGGATAGTTTGCCAAGAATAGAGGTCCAGTTATGTGTTAGAAAAACGGGTGAGTGTCATATTATATAGGTTTTACTATTTAATAAAAAAAGGCTATAGATTTAGATATAGGCGGCTCTGCCGCAAATGAAAAAGTGAATACATTTTGGATTTTGAAGGGAAGAGGATATTCACCTTGGGCCAAGGTTGTGGGGACTCTTGGAGAAAACGTATCGCGATCCGCTACACTCGTACTGGTTTTAGTATAGAACGAAGGTCGGTGACCTTAAGTAAGCTTTCTTTTAGCAGAGAGCTTAATTAGATCTAATTAAACATATACTAGATCTGTAAACGTTTTATCATGATCAATACTCTCATTGCTTTACGTGTACAATCACCTCATCCCATGGTCCTCATTAGAAGTAGGTAACCTGAAGTCCGGGAAGGCGAGGAACAGTTCATTGGCTGTGTGAAGCCACTTCCGTTTGACGAGTCCAATGTGCAAACTCGTCGGAATGCCACGGGGACACCAAGTCGTATCTTTCACGCCTTCAATTTGGTCATATTGACATCGTGGTTTATGTACACGACTCGCAGGAGGATATGTCATTGTTATCAGTCTGGTATCAGTAGACCAGTGGAAGCTATGGAACGGGCACGCATTTTAAAAGCAGAACCGTGTAAGAATTACGAAGTTATCCCCTCATCATGTCGAACAAGCACTTGTAGTCATTCACATCGACGTGAGCGGTCCAATACAGTCACCAATGTTCGGCGGAAATCGCAAATCTGCCCTGTTTATTGATGAAAATTCGCACTTCTGTGCTGTGTACCGGCTAAAAAGTAAGACTGAGGCAGCCAACATGTCCGCCCACTTTGACTCGCTAGTCGATAAATTAGACGAGCAAGCGTGTCAAAACGCTTCGCTGGGATAATGGCAAGGAATACACTACTGAAACAATGGCTAATTTCTGTGCAGCATGTGATATACAACACCATACACAACTCAAGAAATTGGATTTGCCGAGTAATGAATCGTTTGCTTGAAGAATGTGCTCGCTGTATCCTCAAATTAGCCGGTTTGCTAAAGACGTTTTGAGGTAAAGCTTGAACGACTGCATCGCTCCTTTGAAGTAGGTGCGCTGTCGGCAACATCAAGTATCCGTATGAAGTCTGACCCGGCAAGAAATACTTTATTATATCTCGAAGGGCTTGGCTGTCATACTTCCGTCCAAGTTTCAATGTCAAAACGGTCCAAGACTTATGCTCGTTCAATTTGTTATCGTTTTTACGTAATCGAAGCACTTGAAAACGTGTCGGTTTGAGAAAACCATCGCGTATCTGTTTGTCGATGCTTCCGACCGTAGGAGACAAATTCCCATCAGAAAACGCTATTTTTAGATCACGACGAAGCGCATGACTCGACCGAAAATATAGCGGGAGACGCTGCTTCTGATTTTAATTTTGAGGACCTTCTGGCAAGCGACACCAGCGTACGTATTTCCTCGAAAAAGCGGCACAAAATCCCTGTTTCAAGCCTCGTACCTTATGCCAAGACCTTAAAAAGATGTTTGTCGCTTCACAAGAGATTGAAGCAGCGTACGTCGTTGTTTCAGTGGAAGATATCCCGACCTATTTCAAGTCGGCGATGGATCCCTGCGATGCAGACGAGTCGCAAAAAGCGTGCTATTCCGAGATCAAATTACTTCGCAAAATGAGCCGTAGACACTCGTATCACTACCAAAATATTGTGAGGCAACTGACAACAGATAAATATTTTGCGTCACGGAAATTAAGGTGGAAACTTTAAACGATACAAGGCGCGTAATATGGGGGTTCTTACAAAAATGTGGTATCGGCTGTGAACAAACTTTCGCACCTGCAGCAAAGTTTACGTCATTTAAAATTATGCAGATTCGGTGGCCAAGTAATAGCTTGCTGCTAAATGGTTGGGTGTGAAAATAGCTGTTTGAGCAAATATCTTGAAGAGATATGTTCGTGACACAACCTGAAACAGGCACAGATGTAGAAATCATGCGAGTAGTGTAGCTGCAGCGGGGCTGCTGTAGCTCTTTTGCTTGGAAGAAGTTTGGTTATGTACTTAGAGCTAGTACGAGTGTAGCGGATCGCAGTCCACTTACTCCAAGAGTTATGACAACCTTAACCCAAATCTAATCAACTTTCCGCTTAGAACATAAACTTTTTTTTTCGGTTTTTTCGGCGGTAAAGCCGCCTATATCTAAATCTGTATGTTTCCCGTATGAAATAGTAAAATCGAATTATCGTGGTAGTCTAGCCACGTCTGACTTCTTCTTTAAGTGTAGCCACACCATGATGAGGTCAAATCATCTTGTGCGAACCGCACCCTTCACACCAGGGCACGTGAAACCCCGTTATACTCCTCCATCAGGATTGTGTACACCTACCGCTCACATTCAACGATCGCCTCGAACGAGGCAAGCGTTTCGAATGCACCACAACATCACCAGGACCTTCTTTACGGATTCTCTGCTCAATGAACCATGTGCCGAGGACATGAAAGACACCCAGCCACGCCGGCTCCAAGAACGCCCGTGTGCAGAGCATTTCTTCGTGTCTGCACGCGGTGAAACTTCGGACAGCACGTCTGCGATTTCTAGGGAAGTGCAGCCCAAGTTCTTGGTAACTGAGTACCGCGTAGCGCATTGTCAGCGACAGGGTAGCACGACCACAGACGCGATGTCTTCTTCCGACCGCGCTCCGCGTCCAACATGGGCGACGGATTACCTCGTCGAGAATTTGGACTACGAATCGGATACTCCTTCCTTAGTATGGGAAGAAGAAAAGGGCAAGGTGCCTCAGCGGCGAGACGTAATCCATGCTCAACCCTTGCGGTCGCCGTGTCCGATTCCCGAACTCTCGGCTTTTAGAGGAAGTGGTGTTATTACCAATCGCCTCGACGAGGCACAGAAGCAGCAGCTGGGGATGCCCGGAGGGCGGCTATACGCGCGTATACACGGTCAGCCCTAGCCATTCGTGTGGAATACGGCCTCCGCTCGGCGGATCCCGCTGCAGAATCGCAGGACGCGATCGCTCGATCGTCGGGTGTCTACGTAATCGAACTACCGGCCACTATACAAGCTGAGCTTGACAAGCAAAAAGCTTCCAAAGCTCGCTTTTTGGCTCCTTAAGAAATCCCAGCGTATTCGTACCACACTCGACTTCGAGCTCAAAGAAGAGGTGCTCCTGTACCCGCGATGTGGTCCCCTGGTGAAACCGCTGCAGATGACAAAGAGCTCTTTGAGCGATGGGTGCAGCGGCACTGGAAACTTTCTTCGCTGAACAGCTTACAGTTGAGCAACAAGGAGGTGGACGCGCGCATGGAACTCCATCTTCGGTTATAATTTGCCAAACCCAATGCGCATCGCCGACTTCATTCGGATTGTCGCCCTGTGACATATAGGTTGATCCATCACGCTACTGCAAGGTCTCACATGGGTGAGTCTGTGACCTCAGCAGCTCAGGGCCATTGCTTCAGCTCAGCTCATGGCCCTTCAGCTTTCCTGGCTATTGTCAAAAAGCGCGGGGTGTACGACGACGCGAAATGACATGATCCCTCTGATCACAAACGTCCACGACTCTAGGCAGTCTTGCCGAAGTGGCACTTCAAACTCCCGCGAGTTCTCGAAGTCTGGGTATCCCCGTCACTTGGCAAGAATTTGGGTTTGACCCAGGCGACGAGGTCGACCCACACGACGTTCCACATGATACTGGAACCACCATTCTCATCGAGAAGAGTCGGCGGCGGACGATGAAGGCTGGGTCGATGTCGCCCGTTGACTTGCGATGCTCTTCGAGCTCTTGAGTACAAGGTCCATCGCGATTGGGAATCCGCTGAACATCATGCTGGGGTCGCATACCGCTGTGCGGAAGATCTAGATAACTTGAAGCACGTTGTGAACCAGCTGCATCAGGTTGAGTACTCCCGGCTCCTGGACGTCGAGCAGTCAAATACGAAATTTCGTGCGACGGTGGAGCGCTTGGAGCCGTTAAAGATGGCGATCGTTGCACTCCATGCATAATACCAGCGTTGGTCCCGCTTCTGGGTGGTTGAGCGTCTGCGGGCGCCTTTTCGGCGCCAATGCCGCCGCTTTCGCTTGCACCGGATCCCGGTATGGCTTGAGAACGCCCTCATAAAACACTGGGTGGGTGCGCATCCTTCTTAAAAGGTTTAGCGTAAAAGCATGGCCCTACTTTGCCGCAATTTTGAAAGGCCCGATATACCGTGTACGGAGCTTCGTCTCAAAGACAGCACAAATAGCATGTGTAGGAATGTTTTTGAATTTAATGATACTAGGTGTCCGACCTCAAAATTTCTTACATTTCCTCTACCCTTTCCGTCGTTTAGTCATCGCATCGCGAACGTGTCTAAGGGCACTTTATCTGGTAGACAAGAAGTCTTCGACTTCTTTATGCACAGTGAGGGGGCTGACATCAGTTAGTCGCTCAGCTATTCCTCTCCCACCAAGCCCTATGCAATGGGATGGCGGCGTGAGCGGGACGCGAGGATGAATGAACCCGTTCACGTTGAACAGCGTGTAGCCAGTAGACGAATGCACTGCATTGTTCAGAGCGAATTCTACGAGTGGCAGCAAGGCGCACCAGCGATCCGGCGCCTCAGCGCTGACGCTGCGAAGGACGTCCTCGATGACGCGATTCACGTGCTCTGTTTGACCATCGGTCTGCTGATGGTCTGCTGTTGACATATTCAAATTGGTGCCCTGCATCCTGAAGATTATCGACGTGGGTCTCTGTCAAAGCTAATTGACCCCGGGAATTTATGTTGTCGAAAGACACGATCAACAAACAGCGTACACCGTCGATATTGTCCGGCACTTCCGCAAGATGAGACATCGTGCTCAAACGGCCCACAAAGACCATCGCACCCGTGTTGCCCGCCGAGTCCTTTGGCAGGCCAAACACAAAGTCCATGCACATAACCTGTCAACATCCGGAGGGTACCGGCAAACTGGCCAGCGGTGCCTCCGCATTCGGAGAGGGTTTCGCCTTTTTACACGTCTCACGCGTGCGCATATATGTGCTCGTCCATTTGTACAGCCTGGACCACTAGTAGTGGCAACTCACAGAGCTATACGTCTTCTCACGACCGAGATGAATACTGAGTGGGGTGTTGTCTGCTTCATAAAGGATACGGTATTTCAAATCCTCATCGTGAATAACTACCGCTCGTGGCGTATCCGTCCAATCGCTGCTATAATGCAGCAATCCGTTATTCAACGAATATCGAAGCAACCGAGCGTGCAATCGCGCCGACATTTTCTTGTCCGAGTTTCCAAACCCCTTGCTCCCGATAGCCTGTCCCAGCGCTACACGCATACCATCACCCGCGTATGCGGCGCGGATCCAATTTGTCACTGACGAAGTCACCGTCGTGACATGAGCAAGCTCATAATTTGGTCTGCGTGACAACGCATCAGTCAGAGCATTCTGCTTTTCTGGCTAATACTTCACCTCGAAGTTATATTCTGCAAAGAAGGGGAGCCACCAGCCACCAAGCCATCATCTGCGAAAGGTGCGGCGACTGAGTCGCAGTACGTAGTGACGCATGATCTGTGTAGATCACAAACGGCTTGAGCCAAGCAAGTGCAACTGAACTTGACAAGTGCATACTTCATCACAAATAATTTCTTATCGCGAACTGGGTAGCACTTCTCTGCAGCCCAAAACTGACGACATTAGAACGCGATCACATGATCTCGCCCCTCGGCGTCTACTTGCAGCGCTGCACAGCCGATCGCAAAGTCTAGAGCGTCACAGACGACACTAAAAAGACGATCGGGTCTGGCAACGAGAGTATTGGTGCATGAAGAAGGCTGTCTTCAATCTTGTCAAAAGCCTCCAGATGCTCGGTGTCCTAACACCATTCCGCATTCTTCTTAAGAAGATTTGACAATGACCGTGCCAGTTCTGAGTAGTTCTCGCTGTACTTGTGCACGTAGTTGGCGACGCCAAGCCACTTGCGCAAGTCCTTTTAATTGTTGGGATCCGGCCAGTCCACACTGGCATTGACCTTTGCAGGAACCGCTCGAAAGCCACGCTTCTTGATGTAGCACCCTTAGAATGGGATTTCTTCGACGCCGAAGTTGCACTTGTCTGCATAAGTATACAGCTTATTCGTGCGTATACACTCAAGCTCCGATCTCAAATGAATGATGTGGTTCTCGTCAACCTCCCGTGCCCCGCAGGACTGGGGACGAAGATGTCGTCGAAGTATGTCTGTGCATACGCCCGATGGGGCCTGAACAACTGCGTCACACGATTAAATGTTGTGCACCAGTAGCCAACTTCGCTGGAATAAAGCCATTACTTCTGTCTAATGTAACGGGACACCTGGTTACACGCACTATCGCGCTGAGGTAGCGCTACCTTGAGACTTAGTCTCTTAGCGTAACTGTCGTACGCGCATCTTTATCCACAACCATGTGTGGATCTCTTGATCAAATGAAGACTCAATATACTATAAGTGGTATTGTCCAAATTTTAGTCGTAACCAAGAAATAGGAGCAATTGTACCTAATGATAACCACCTACTTATTTGCGTGGGCACACTAAGCTGATCAGTAGCTCAATGTGTATCACACAAACTGTGTAATGTGCCTACCTCCCCATTTAATCTAGTGCATCCGAAAGCACTGAATCATTTTCATCAACACGTTGCTTCCGCGCGTAGTTAGGCGACACATCAAAGTCGTTCAAGAGTCAAAAACGGATGACCGTGACCCCTCACACTCGCTGTGACCACAAATAGACCACTTCGGCTCATGTCGCTATCAAAGGACAACGATCCTCCGAGAGCCAAATCCTCGTGAGTAATTCTACCACCAAACTCACATGAGTTTATAATCGCCCCGGTAAACTGCCCTGCGTCTTCTGGGTGCCAGCGTTTCCCGAACGCCTCGTAATATTGGTGCCACGTGGCTCGTTACCACTACGACAAAAATCGTATTGAGAGGGTCGTCTCCAAGTGGACAATCACGGGGGATGTGAACAAATAGTTGACATCCATAACAGCAAGTTTGCTACCTACAGACCGTCACCGCACTGAGATTCATAGGTTCCGGATTTCCAGTAGTAGCAGTCTCTGCTTTCATCGGATTGCCTGACTGACCACATGTTTGACAACGTCGGTAATAGTCTTCACGTAATGCAATAATAATTGCATCTGCCCGAGATGTCGGACTCTGGCGGTAGACGCTAGGAGGACCATAACTGAGTCCCTCCACGAACACTGTGACCATCATTGCCTTTGGCAGTGGATTGCTAGCCATACTGGCACGGAGCTCAAGGAACTTCTGTACATAGTTGTACAATGTGCTGTTGTCTTGACGGCATGACAAAAACTTCGACCGTTGTCAAAATGAAACTTTCGGCGGAAGGAACATCGATTCCAATGCCCTTGTCAGCTCTTGCCATGTGGCAAAGTAGTCGAGGCGGTTGACTTCTCATGTCATCGCCCAATCTTCCGCACGGCCATCCAAATGCCACATGGTGAAGGCCACTTGACTGCGGTCATCACGAATTTGGGCCATTACGATAGCGATGTCGCTGCCAAAATTCAATATATTCATGTTCGTTCCCGTGAAATTTTTTTGCCTTGGATACTCCGGGACGTTCTATGTGTAAATATGGTGAGGGAGAGGGGACGGAGCTGGCGTCAATATTCTTTGTGATAAGTCTCATAATAATCTTTGCTCATACGCATCAAAACTTGCTAAGCGTTGAGTTATCGCTTCTTCATCCAATTGGAGCATATCAAAGACCGCATGGCCCCCGATTAAAGTTAGCAGCTTCACCACACATTTCCGTTGCAAGTGCGTAAGGAGCAAATATTCCTCTCTGATGATCCGAGGGCGACCACCGCCCGTAGTGTCCACATCAATCATAGATGAATCTGTCGAAGTCGTCCGTGATTACTAGTGCTACCAAGTGCAACAGGAATTGCCCATCCGCATACTTGCACTTATTGAGGAGGACTTCAATCAGTTAACACGTTTCACCGCACGTTGCTCCCTTCCAGCAAGCCGTCGATTTACGCGAACGAGGAGGAAAAGGTGAAGTGATATTTATCGTGGCCAATAGCTTAAACCTTCCCTAAAGTGATAAGTGTCTCCAATTCTGATAATAGAGATTTAAGGAATATACAACTATGCACATATATATATTTGATGTTGACAACACAAATTATGTGGTTCACACAGCATGCGTAATGGGGCTGATCCCATTACACGATTTCAGCGGGGTACAAAAGGGCTCAGACTTATAGAAGACGCGGGGGAATCTGCTGAGACTCGTGAGCCTCTTGCAAAGGAATTGTCGGATGACCGGGCGAGATCGCCCGACCCTTCGTACCCTTCAAATAGAGTTAAGAAACGCAAAGTGCGGATCTTTGGCATTATTCCACATGAAGCATCTGCGAATTACTACGAAGCTGCTCGGCAGCAAATAAATTATATCTTCCTCATCATCATGGCTCATCCCCTTTGCCTCTGATAAGCATACAAAGATCTCGCATCTGGTAATTTATCCCGCCCGGCATGAAAGTTGTACTTCGACATCAATGCGACACTTACTGCTTCCTCGACGAAGTGGGATAAATGGTGGAAGGCTAGGGGCGAGTATCACCCGTTCGGACATCCTCAAGAAGTCGTTTTTTTACCAGCTTCGGAGGAGGGCCTGAAGCCATTGAAGCGATAAATCGTCGCAGCTCTTTGGACATAATTCACTAGTTTCCGCTCTTTTTTAGGAAACTGGCGCCCTGTTAGGAAGTGTGATCCTTCACAATAGATGTTGCTTCATTTTTATCCAGTTTGATATGCCTTTTCAAGTAGGTTAAGCTTGCTAGTGTTCATTCTCGTGCGCACTTGGAGACCGCAAGCGCGACATGCAGTTGTTCTGTCTGGAGCATGGTCGAGGTCATGGTCATCTCAGCTACCTTCATCAAAAAAGAGACTTCTAGCAAAATTTTTAAGAGGGTGGACACCCAACATCAGCGGCGTTAAGGTGGACGACATCTGTTTCTCACCAACAACTAGTGGGGGTATATTTCTTTTGTTGTCGTGTTTGGTGAACCCCTCCAAGCATTTTATCGCAGCTTCCGGCCCTTGGGCCGCCAAGCGAGCTGTCGCCTCGCGTCCATTTAAAGTCATGACCCTTACTTGGCCCGTCTAGCAGTCAGTTTGACGACCGATTTGTAAGAGATCTTGCGTACTTTCACAAACCGATCGTCAAATTGACTACTAATTACCAAGTGCAACGAGGTTGCCGTGCACATTGCACACTAGAAGCTTTGCCGAGATAGCCTGCGTTAACAGACGCATAGAATTTTGGTTTGTCTCCTTACTCAGAAGCGCATCCATAGTCTCAACCGTTACTAGTCGCTTACGTTGCTCTATTATTTCAAGAGTGACATATGTGTTGGGGTAATTTTATTTAAACTAATACTCAATATATATTTTTTACTATATCCAATGATAAACCTATTCTTATTGCCTAACACGCTTACAGTCCACCTACAGTATACCACGGACTTCTCTTTTACATAGTCCCATCGTCATCATATGGAGTGATATTTCGGTACATCTGAATACTTAAAATTACACAAGTGTACAACATGCACTTCGTAAAATTTTACACTATTGAATTTTGCACAATTGTACAAGTTTCGCATGTACACAGTAATTAAGCACAATACTAGATGAACATTCTTAGACAACTAGTAATCCAGTGCCCTCATTCTGAAATCCAATACACGAAACGCTCTGATATTTTTTTATATAGTATTCATATTATTAAACGCTTCAATTATTGATTATTGCCCTCCCTGTCAATCATTTAAACATTCGTGCCTGCGCCTTCGCATTGCTCTTTCCGTTCTTTCAGCAGCATAGTAGCTTCCGTTAGGCAATTCACACAAAGCACAATTGAGTTCAATCGTTGATTTGTACCATGATGAGGTGCAAAGCACATTCTACATGCTGGCAAACCCAAATTGATAGGAAGATTAGCAGCCAAAAACTCTCGCCACAACGTCGGATTTCGAGAGCGGACTTCGGCGCGATTATCAATACGGTTAACGTTCATGTATGTAGCGAGTTTTTCGCGTGCAAGTTTAGCTGCGTCTAGGCTAAATTGCTCTCTGATGACTGTCGATGTAGCGACTTCGATGTTATTCAGCGAAATATTGTTCATTTCACCACTGCCCGTCATAAGATTGTTTCTTACGTCCACATTGTGACGATCATGGGTATTTGTGTTATCATTGTTGTCGTCTGTCAATTTTACACGTTGTAGCTCTGTTGCCCGCTCTGCAGCACTATTCACTAACGTAGACGCCATCACAGAATTATCGCAAGCTAAAACAGGTTTGTCTTGACCCATACTTTGATATTCGGGAAATTCATTAGAAATTGGCAGGACATCACACTCATCGTCGACGATTATATAATCTTCGTTGTCTTTGGATTTGTTCGTAACGCTCACTTTTTGCGGATTCATCATCGTCTCGCTACCAAGATTTTTTGAAATTGATGCAGAGTTGGTGTATTCTCTAGTCATATTTTGATCTCCGTCATCGTCGGTAGTTGCAAGTGTGGCATGTAAACTATCTGTCATCGAAGGTGTTTTGTTGCTCGAACACCTCGTTTGGTTTGTTCCCTCACCGAAAGTACTGGTAGTCACATTGTCATGAGCAAGCTGCTCCATTGCACTATCATCTTTATTTTCCTTGTTTCGCTCCTTTGCGTGACTTTTGGGCGTTTTAGATACTACCTTCGGAGAAACGACATCCTCTCGGCTCGACAGCAGACTCGATATCATCGATAGATCGTTCATTGAGAATAAATTCTCCTCAGCTTGAAAAACCTTAAGATTCGTGAGAGCAACAATGTTTGATACAGGAAGCTGTGTTGCTCTGTTCCATCGAATGTCGATCTTCTTAAGTCGTGGTAAAACCGGTAACGAAAACGTAGATATGTTATTGTGGGCAAGCCTGAGTTCCTTAAGCTTAACTAAGCTTTGGATGCCCGCAGGAAACTCGAGCAGTGTATTTTCCGATGCATTTAGTTGTTGGAGATTTGTCAAATATTGCAAGCCGATTGGCAACTCGAGCAGCTCATTCCCACTAACATCCAGCGATATCAATTCTTTACATAATAAAACTGCGGTCGGGACGTACTTCAGGCCAAGACCCCGCAAGCTTAATGACGTATCTTTTGTGCTATTTCTCCACGAAACTCTATTTCCACCCAGTAGCTGACTGTCACCGAATGTGTTACACGTAAACACCAATTGCCGCTTCTCAATTTCGTCCGCTAATATCTGCGATCGTTCATCAGATATTTCCCCCACCATAATTTCCAGAGCTACTGCAAGGCGCCATGGCTCCAAAAGTAATGGGTTTATTTGGATCTCGGAATTTAGTAGACTAGAAATGGCCTTCATATTATGTAATCGCAGCTCCACAGCTACCAGAGCTTGTAATACTTGAGAATGCTGGGTCTTGGCACCACTAAGACATTTTCGTAAACTTGTTCGCGCGGCTAATAGTTCCCATTCATGAGTGGCTATATCTAAATTTATATAAATTTATGGCCAACATAGTTATAACAGCGAACAAGCTCAATTTTCAAGCACGTACCAGAGAAAGAAAGCGAAAATTCAGGTGACAAGGTAAATAGATCTGTGAATGAAGCATAGAACGCAGCCTTGTCTGGTCCAGCAATCGCTGCAGAACATAACCGTAATAGCTCGAGAGTTTTATTGTAAGTAAATAATTGACGTCTTTCCGGGTTCAAACAATCGCGCACGGCATCTTCAATTGAATTCTTAGCAATGCTGATCTCAATCCGCCTCGATACCTGACACAACATCTCACTCTCGACACTCATTTCTAGCATGTACTTTCGAAATATTTGGATTAAAATGGCTTGATTTATTCGCCAGGATACACTCTTCGAGGCTTCCTGCTGAAGCAATTCGGCTTGATATATGAAGCGCTGCACCCAGGCAAGTTGTCGAGCCTCATACGGTAATAATTTAAATCGAGGCGAGCTTAAAATATTCTGAATTGCATCAACGGCGGCTGAGGTTCCAATGAATTTGCCCATCAAATGGCAGATATCTAATGCCACGTAAATATTGGCACATGATACGTCGTCCAGGTTATGTTGTGCTGTTTCTTGCCGAAGCAAAGCAAGCTGATCCATCCAAGCTTCCAATAAAACTTTTAGTAAATCGTTTAAGGCCCGCGACTCCCGTAGCTTACTTGTGTCGTGTATCGAGCTCGTATAATCATCATCAATGTTTACATCTAAAAGATCTGCCAAGCGCTCCATAACATACGGGATAGTCTTACTCAAAGCATCAGCTAGAACTGGTAATTGATGGCAGGTAAATAAATAATGATGTAGGGCCTCCGGAAAGCGGGTTTCGGAGCTCTTGTTCATCATCGTGAGCATTAGCTGCTGCGCCTCGTGTCCCGTATTCATTTCTGAAACCATAAGTTTGGCTGCTGTGCAAGTTGCCCCAGAAAATTGCTGAATAGTAGCCAAATGTTTATCAAAAAACGCCGAAAGAGATTTGTTTCTCTTTTCATCACGTTGCAATGCGAGCAACAGCATCCAATTGCTCAAAATAACATTTCCAGCATTGTGCACTAAATTACTTTCGATTTGGAATGTGTGAAGTGCAAGCTCATAACACGTCAATGCTCGAGAAAACACATCTACTTCGAAATCACAGCCACGATCTCGTAAGCTGCCAGCTGCATACGCCAAACCTTCGATTGGGATACATTCCAAATTACTTGCAGCGACCCAATGCTCAATCAAGTCAGGTATTTCATGGAAGAGTAGAAAGTGAGCTAAAACTATACAAATCAAGATCACTTCATTGTGTTGCATCTGATCCCGCACCGCATTACACCACGAAAACTCTTGAGATTGGTCGTCAAGCTGTAGCAATGCAGACAACAGCCTAAGAACTCGACTACACGCCCCAGCATGGCACAGCTTAATACAAAGATGAAAAGTAATTGCCGTTATTAAGATGGAAACATCCTTTGATGTTAATCGAGAGGTCTCCGGTCCAATCTCATTCGAATGTGCTCGAGCGATATGTTCGAGAAGTCGCCAGTGTATACTCTCCGCCACGCTTACCGATTCAAAGTCATATGTTGAGATATAGCGAAGCCACAGTGCATGAGAGTTCGGCAAAAACTGTACGCTCTGTTCAACCATGTCGATTTCCGTCTGTCGACTAGTGATTTGCTTACACAGATGCAAATATAAAAGCCAAAGTGCTTCACAATATGCATTTGCTTCAACTTCTAATGCTCGCGAAAGTGTATGCAAACTGTGCTTCAAATTTGCCTCTTCCACAGCCCAGATGCGTAAGGGACTATTGTGTTGCTTAAAGTTAAGCTCCTTGCATAGAAAAATAAGCTGTTGTCTTAAATAATCATCGTCAGATAACTTTACAGCGTCGTCACTAAAGGCAAACAGCAAGTGTAACTTCATATTAAAACTAAAGTTTGCCGCTCTATACTCAGTAGGATAAAGCGTACCTCATCTCAATTACAAGATCAAGCTGAAAAATCGCCAGCTGAAGCCATGCATCAGTTGCAGTTGGATCATCATTGACTTTTGCTTGGAGTACTTCGCCATAAAGCTTTCGTGAGCCAATCTCATCGAAGTAGCGAGCATCACCAACACAAGGAAGTTCCTCTTGACTATCAAGGGCAATGAAGTCACCATTATCGTTTTCAAAACTTTTATCGGTGGTGGAAATTGCTGAATCAGTATCATTTGATAAATGCAAACCGCTTGCGATCGATATTCCATCGTTGATGGGTATTACTGTCTTCACAAATATAGCATAAATCAAACTTTGAAAGGTTCCCCTCTTCTTCATCTTGAGCACTTACTTTAGACAGTGTCCGAATTGTTGATATAAGAGGCCACTTTTTCATTACTTTATCACGAAATACAGCGAATGACATCAAAAGTTGATCTATATCGTCCATCCTTTCCACAGTACAACTAGCATCATCATTATGTTCATCGAAGCCTTCTTTTACAATATTCCTCGGCCCATCATTAGAGTCGTAATCCCTTTGGTGATAATTTGTGCAATTCTTGTCATAGCAAACACCGTTCAATTCATAGCGACACATGACTCTACAAGCAGATACAAGACATTAAATTGTACTATGGGAATGTGAACAGCACTAAAGCGCATATACTTCATAGGATCAATCGTTTTTGAGCGAAAATAATGCTGCGCAGCTCCTTTTAGTTGTCTTGCAACTGAATCTTTTTCGACAGAAAAGGGTTTGGCGTATTTTGAAAACATTGAGCGGTCACGAGAGTCTCGAAATCCAGTTTGCCCGTCGAATCGGGGCAGCAAACTGCTGTTGGAATCGCTAAGTTCGGCTTGCTCGGAAAGCCATATATCTGCTTTCTCGAGAATATTAGCGAATTGTGTATATGATCGATAGAAGACTCTTGTTTGTTTCCTGGTGTCCATGATAAAAAAAGAAAGTAGCATTGCTGGTGATGTTGTTGTGACAAAATTATCCAGTGCGCAAAAAAAGAGTCTTTGTTGACGTCTTCGAATAGCACTAGAAATTGTTTGGTCCACAACTTTCAACGATTCACACATAGACGCAACAACATCCTGTTCCAGTTTAATCATTTTTTGTATACGAACTACGAAAAAAAGGTCACAGTTCAAAACTATATCCACTGTATGAACACTTCATTGCATTTGAAAGAACAGCAAACCTGAGTCTGATGAAATAAATGTTGGCATTTTCAAAGACTGACGTCCAGGTTGCCAGCACACGTACGGTTTACGAGCCAAAATTGACAAATCTTGTTTGTCGCCAGCAACTAACGGGGTCAAGCAATGCTCCAGCGAAGACCAGTCAACGAGTTCTTCTAGTGTCTTGCCTGTGTAGGTCTTAAATGCTTGATCCAAAGTCGGCCTTGGTATCATCTTTGGGTCGCAAATTGACATAAAAAAGCTTTAAGACATTCAGGAAATCTCAAGACATAATGTTTTACCTTTCCTGTCTGCACGAGATAGCGCGTCATAATGCGAAAGCATGCGGCTTTAGCAAGCTCTGTGGTCCCTACATTTAAATTCGGGGCAGGAGCAACTATATAATAGTTGGTATAATAACATATAATCAAACTCCGTCAGACTCATCTTCAATATGAAAAAAATAGACCAAACTTCTCACAGAGATGCATTTCAGATGCAAAGGCTTGTGTCTTCACAACATTTTCACTGCTAACTTCTGTCTTTTTTCGCGGGCGTCCATTTGTTTCTTTGTCTTCTCGTTTGCGCTTAGCTAACAGCTGCTTAAGCCTATGCGCTAATAAAGTCGCCGCTGCCTGCTGTTTCTGGAATAAAAAAGAGTGAAATACACATTTCAAGAATATAACTACTGCTGAATGCGTACGCACCGCTTGCGCCGCTTCTGCTCGTACCTGTAAATCTCTAAGCTCTTTCTTTCGAGCCATATCTTCTACATTCTTTTCTCTTATTTCTTCATCGTCCTTCTCTTTACTCGATTTCGCCTTTTCTAACCCCTGCTGGGGTTTGTCTTGCTCAATATTCCTGTTACTATAATCTTGGAGCTGTAGCAGCTTCAGAAGTTCTGTCTTACGCTTCAAAAGCTCTTCTCTCTTAACTATCCAGATTTTCCGCTCTTCATAAACTTCGCGAAGCCGCTTTGCTGCCCTTTGCTTGGAGTTCACAGATACCTCAGCGCCAGTCCCAATCTCTTGCATTTCGATTGTGAAGTTATGTGGTGCACTTTAGTATGTTCGATACACCAAGCCAATACTTCTTTTCGGCAAAGAGTCATTGCAGCGAGAAAAATTATGATGGACTTGCATTCTGTCGCGGAAGGCGATTCGCGTAAGGTCACAATGGATTTCGATGAGAGAGTCCAGTGCAACCATGGTATCTAACATCTTGTTTTAAGATTTGGCATTCTGTTTATAAAGACTTCGTTTGGTTATCAATGGGATCGGCGCATAGATATAGAGAGCTGGTTTCAGCGCAAAGCGAGTCATGATTCAGCTAAGGAGAAACATACCAGTAAGACATGATCAAAATTAGGAAATGACAAATTTTTAGTAACTTTTTGCTGCATGGAAATTGAGGCTTTAGAGAAAACGCTAGGAACGTATATTCCTGAGGTTTGACCTCTCAAAAGGGCATACGGGTCGACGAATGTCTATTTAATGTCGGTGTGGTGTAGGTTCTGCGCATTCTGTTGATAGCACAAGGTGGTAATATCTGGTTTGATGACTACAAGGTAGGGTGTTAAAAATTGTTGCTACTTTCATTCGGCATGTGCTGACTTTTCATACTTGTGTAGTCGCTCTCCGTTGACGTGAGGCTTTCATTATTGATCTGCAGATTTGTATATGATGAGAAATATTGTATTGTGGCGATTTGATGCTCGCAAAACATCATAAACATGGCTGTGGCGCAAGTGTCTATTATGGGCTGGGATTCTGCATTGGTTTCATTTGCGGCAAACAATGACGGTGAAATTCTTGTTACTGGTACCGGGTCAAGAAACGCATTGTTTAAATTCAATTTAGACGGAAAGGGTGATCGTCCGCTTGCGACCACACTTCTCGAATATCTTGAACAGTATCGAATGAGACTTCTATCCGGCAAATTTTACTTTGTCGATGACGTCGGGCTGGTTGAACGCTCGCGAAAGAAGCAACGAAATGCCTTTATGTATTAACACTTTCTCGCCCGTAATAAGCTAGAAAACGACCACTCTTACTATATTTTAGAAATTTTGAGGGTAGTTAGCAGTACCAGTCTCTTTTTGGGAATAGGACCAACTTTAGCCATTTGAAATACCCACATTGGTATCGCCCTCATACAAAACAATCCTCTCACGACTTACGATGCAAGCTTACCGTAGTCAAACGCCATGACACCTGAATGATATTGACGTACACATACTACGGCGAGCGCTAACCGATTGCAAGGATCTGGAAAATTGACATCGCAATAGTCAAAGCGTCGTTGATCAAAGGAAGCCTCCTCTAGTTGTCCGTATTAGCCAAGAAAGATGCCTTCAGCAACTTTCTTACCAACGCAGAGCCTTACCTATCGTCAATGCAATTTCACTTGAAATTTGGATGCAACGGAGTTAATGAACAAAGGGCGCTCTGAACCTTATAGTCCAGGATGCGTTAAAAGGCTGTTCCTATTCTACTTTACGGTTAATCTTATTGAGCGATTTATCGAGAGTAAAGTGGGACTGGTTAAAATAATAACTTACTGTATGACAATTTCACTGTTTTTCATCACTAACTCCGATAAGTACACACTAAAGAGGACATGTATTTAGCGGGGCAAGTGCTGTAAATTTGTAGACTAACCCTTACACATTTGGTTCAGGTGTATCTGTACAATACTAAGCAATTCAACAAAATTCACTTGATGCTTAGTGTAATTTAGAATGTTTGTAAGTATTGGAACATGAGCATTTTCGAAGATGATGGAGCTTCAAAAAGTTTAAAGCACACGTGGGCGTCAGAACTTAGATACAAACTCATTCTAGGGGGAATAGCAAGATGCGTGACATCAGTATGAATGTAAATAGTCTAAATATATTTTCTGACAAGCTCTCGTTCTGATCACGAAATCAACCTCCGTGCGTTGGTTAGCGCGGACCGTTAGAGTCGAAGGTGCCTCTGTGCGAAGAGCACGGCAATCAAGTCGCACGTACCCTAACATTTCACCACCTCATAGCAAATTGCATTCACGAGTTGATAATCTAAGCTTAAGCAAAGAAATTGATGAACGACAATACAAAGGTCCACGTCTTTGTCTTTGGCATGCAACAAACCGTGACATAGAAATGTCTGCTCAAGCCAAGTCTTTTTCCTTCGCCTCAAAATCTGCGCTGTTATGATAATGCTATATTAGCCAGATACTTTGCTGCTTCCGAGATCTAAGTCTGGGATTTTCACTGCGCGGTTGTTTGCAGCGCAACAGCGCACATATTAGATTGATTGAGCTCGAATATAGCAAGCGACATAATTTAAAACGGGAGGGCTAGAAGGTGAGAGGCGTCTGTCTGATTGCGATCTATATCAAATCAATTCTGCAGTAGCTAAATTTATTAAATCAAATATGCCTAGCGCACAAAATACACCCCCACGAGTGCTGAGTCGAGAAAAATCGTTATTTGCATTTACGGTCGGGTCTCGATAGTCACTCCGCGCAATATCTACCTGGTATATAAAATTGTCCTTTAAGCGCACTGATGAACTCAAGACAAACCAACAATGCTATTAGTGAGTCGAGCTTTCATAAATTGAGAACCCGCTCCGTAGTATAGAGCATCATCATCGGACCTGGTCTAGGCAATTGACGTTGTTGGCGACCGTTCCCTTCCTAGTTCGGTGGCATCTTTTCATTAATCTATTATGTATCATCGTGAAACTGCATTCTAATATTCGATGGCTTGCCAAATTGGCTTAGAAGCGACATCAGTCTGCTCGCGCTTTGAAATCGCCAATAAACGCCATCTTCTCTGGAATAAGAGACTTTGACACGCCGCCACTTTTACTCATCAGCGGTTCTGGCGCACACCGACATACAGCCGTGACTAACCATCCATTCAGTAATAACCTCTAGGAAAACGCATACCGTCGACTTTTTTCCTTTATTGAGGTACACTCCTGGGACAGTGATATACGATCGCTTTTCAGCCTCACCTTAAGCGTACGACCCACCTCTGCCTTTTGAGTGCTGCTCATAGCACTTTGTGATATCAGTGCTACTTAGTCTGGACGATTCAATGTCCTACAAATAAGCCAGCGTAGCTTCGTATTTACACTATATGCGCTTTTACTTCCTGGTAGCAGCGAATTCATGACTCTTCAAGGCTCAACCAGGCGAGTGTTGCAAGACACCTGACTTTTTCGACTCTTCACCTTCCAGTTTATGCATGGATCATCGAATTTAAGCCAAGCCATACTTACGATGGAATCATAATTTAAATCCAGATCGAAAATAGACGACGACATTTTCCACACCATCGAACTACCCAAACCTCATTCGAAGGATCAAAAGATCTTCGACACGATTACAAATGAGTTCGTGTCGCAAGCCGAATAAATTTCGTATCTGTGTTCGGGGTCTGTAATACCCCTGTTAGTTTCCTATTGTTTTCGGTAGTCGCGCTTCGTACGCAATTGCACGGCGCTTCTGGACCAATTAAAACTATCCATGGTCTGAAATGTTGATATTGGGAGCCAACAGCTCTGGGTATTGAGCTCCACACTCTTATAAACTTGGGAAGTGAAGATCTCCTGAGGTAGAGAGGGGAGACATACAACCTTTAAGACTATCCTGGTCCTTCCTCTCATTAATTAATGATTTAAGTATCCAGTTACCCGTGTAGCTGTAGCTACACTGATCTATGCGGTAGTACTGACTGCGTAATGTTGATTCGTCATGATAAAGATAAGTGATCCTCGTTGGTCTTATTACTTGCTGATCATTTACGCTCTTCGCCTTAATCGGCACTGACACAGGAGACACCAACGTATAACTGATGTTTTTATTCCCACCGGCGATAGCCTCTAGGAATCACGGCATTACAGTCATTTCGTTAAATCTAAATCGACCGAATATCTGGAGACCATACTTCACTTAGAACCACCTGAGACCGCGGTTCATTACTGCTTCTTCCTTTCAAGCTCCGCTCTAGGCACGAAGTATTATCATTGCGAATTAGTTTGGATACTTCCATTCTCTGCACAGAAGCTAGCGTAGCTTCTTGCCCGCACCAGAAGTTCTTTTGCTTTCTGGTAATTGATATTGTATCACTCAGCATCGCTGAGATCCGACGCCTCGCACGCTCAAGGACCACCCCACTTCTAGTAAGGACGTGTACACCATCGTTCAATACGTACCCAGAGACAGTGAATATTCGGAATTCTCACGGTGTTGAGAGGCCCTTCCTCGCTAATTAGCGCTGTACAAGCGGTACCGATGATATTCACAAAAAGGACGCGGCAGAGTTTGCTTGGTATTGCTAAAGCTGGTACCTGTTGCCTTACAGTGGCGACAAAAAAAGCCACGATGTTGTTCAGGAAACGAGAGAGTCTCGAGATTTAAAGTATCGGTTCATGTCTTTCACACCGCCTCGTTTCACTATGCGTTGAGGGTGCCTGTGCTGACGGCGAAGTGTCACCAAAACAGCGATACCCATAGGAAGAGGAAGTCTCGTTTGGAAGACAAGTTTGATTGATTCCAGGGTGGTGTACAGCTTGTCTGAAAGAATCATCAGCAGAGTTTTGGTCTGTTTGGTCAGCGCGCGAGTGATGTAGTTCTTAAGCACGTCCTTACCAGTCTTTGACTGGCTTTGGTAGGATTGTATGAATTGTTGCTGTTTCAGAATGGTGCATTAAAGCATAAGCGTTAGGGTCGAATTTCTGAATATCGGTCACCACGTGAGATGCGCGCATCACTGCGCACGAATAGCTCTTTGCATGTAATTACGGGACTTACTTTGTTTGGATAACAATATCTCTCAAACAGTGTTGCACTGTCATCAATACGATTAATCATCATTGGAAGCGTGGGAGTGGTTGTGTCCGACCTGCAATTGTATGACTTCATTGGCGGTTGAAGAAACAACAATCGATGATTGCTTTTGCTTAGTCGCGCTCGAATAAGTTGTCAGACTTAACCCTGTCCTGGGTAGCGCAAGCGGCAAAAGAGTCCGCTGCATCTTATGATTACGTTGGCTGGAACCAGCCAAAAATTTGCTTGCTGGTGTCATGCCTCGCACTTGCAAACCCAGTTTTGTGTTGGCATTTTATACGACTGCTGCCGTTGCTTTGGCTGGTTGGTAATAGAATGCATTGGCTTCTGCCATTTGATGCTGTGGTTGAACGGGAGAATGATTATCGAAAAATTGGGCCTAGTGTACGTCGCTTGCCAACTTCACGTCAGGGTTGTTCAAAAGTCAAATCTTATCTAACCACGGTACGTGACGAGACGCGCATGATACTGCTTGCAGCGTCGACGATAGCACGAAATGATCACTGAATGGTCCTTGGTGCCGAGCCGGGTCTGTGTATGTCCCCGAGCGGAAACGTTTCTATCGGATGATGGAGACAGGTGGATAAACAAAATGAGACGTTATTATTGAGAGATGATCGCGGGACGTTGAGCGTCTGGAGATGACTTGACCGAAAAGAAGGAGAGGGTGGATTGACGGGGATTGGAGATTTCGACGTGCAACCAGATCTTGAAACTGCCCGATGGTGGATTTATGGAGACCGGACTAACGGATTTGAGGTTCGGGTCAACCTAAGAGTTGAAGTTGCCGATTTCGATATGAAAGTGCCGACGCTAAGCGAGTAAAGTAACTACCTGAAGAAAATAGTGGACAGCACTGACGTACACTGTAATGGGTCAGATCCCATTCCACTTTGTGTAGACCACAAACCTGTGTGCCTACCATTAACTGTTCATCCCCTTTCAGTTATGTGTATCAAAACAACACGCGGTGAGGCGTGTCAGTTGACCTTAGCCTTCCTCAAAGGGTGTGTTTACACAGACTGGAAATTTCCGTTTCATTTGGTAGCATTTGTAGTCATTCTAACGCCGGTTACTTCGATGGATTTCTTGATGGACAATGTGGGCACCACAGGCGGTGGTTGTCCTCGGATCAAAAGAGAGGAATATCCGCTCCTGACAGCGTCGCAAATGGAAGTGCGTGGTAGATGTGTGAGCTTTAATCAGAGATCACGTCGTTGCCGATATACTCCATTTGGCTGAGAGGTGATAATTCAATGCTTTGCAAATTTTGCTGCGGATAATCAAGATTTTTATCCCGGAACATATCCTGTCACCTCCTCCATAAGTGGCGGTGACACACGAAACGTCCTCTGAAGATCAAGGTGAAAAGCTTTCACGGGAATGAAGATAAAGTTTCGCGTTTTAGCAGCGAGAAATGAACATTGTCATCACGATGGCTCAAATTCGTGATGACAGTATTCAAGTGGCCTTTGCCATGTCACATTTGGATGACCGTGCGAACAACCGCCCTGGCTACTTTGCCGCATGACAAGGTTGGTGAATACCATGGTTTGATGCTTCTTCTGCCAAATATGGCGTTTCGGCAACGGTTGAAGTTTTGTCATGCCGTCAAGACAGCGGAACATTGTACGACTATGTACAGAAGCTCTGTCGGAGCTTCGACCCAGTATGGCAAGTGAACCATTGCCAGAGGCAGCGATGCTCGCTGTGGTTTTGGAGGGACCCACTTAGGGTCCTCCTAGACTGAAATCTTCCGCCAAAACCCGACGTTCTGGATGATGCAATTATGATTGCATTGCGTTAGGACTACTGTCAGCGTTGGGCATGTATTTAGTCGATCAACCCAATGGATGCAGTGACTGCTGCTACAGTAAATCCGGAACCAGTGTATCTTAGCGTAGTGACTGTCCTTAGGCAGCGAATACGCTGTTTTGGATGTCATCAACTCGGTCACATCTGCCGTGATTGTCCACGTGAGAGAAGAACCACTCAATACGGTTATCATCTAATTGGTTCCGAGTCAAGTACCACGGGGCGTTCGGGACACGCCGGGGCCCAGTAGATGTAGAGCTGTCTGCTGGGGCAGTTATAAGCTCTTGTGAGTGTGTTGATAGAACAACTCATGAGGGTTTAACCCACAAAGGATCGTTGTCCTTCGTCAAAGGCATTGGTCGGAGTGGTCTCTTCGTTATTAATGCAAGCGTGAAGGATTACAGTCGTCTATCAAGCGTCTTAATTGACTCTGGCGCGTCGCGTTACTATGCGCGGAAGCAAAGTGCTGCTGAAAATGATTTAGTGCTTTTGAACGCACTAGATATAGCAAAGACTTTAACTCAGTAAAGCTGGCCACTAGTACGCTAGTCACCGCAAAGCAAATGACGATTGATATTCAAGTGAAGTTTGAAGACTTCAGCTCAAAGGAAGTATTTACATTCCTTAATATGTACAACCGGTATGACCTGATTTTAGGTATACCGTGGCTTGAAAAGCACGAGCTATGGATTTATTGGCGATTGAAAACGATTGGAAGTAGCTCTTCTGGTGTAGATCAAAGTCTTGGGAGTAATGAAACCACATACTATGCACCAGAAGAAGCGGTGAAGCGCTAGGAAGACGTATGCTGCTAGAAATGATCCACACTTCATTGGTATATGTCATGCAATCAACATTCCCCAGGTAACGGAGGATACGGAGTCGTATGGAGTGGCCACGGGTGGTCACCCAGGAAGTGTATCGATAAATCAAGTGGTGCCCGGAACTGGCCACTTGAAAAAGAATGAAACGTTGGTGGGCGTGAAGTTTTGCCCGACGAAAAAAAAAGAGGGAGAGATGCCAGTTGTTGCTCTTTCGCTAGACAGAAGGTATTTGTCGACATTTGTGTGATCGAAAGTCGAAGGAATCGACTGTGGCTGGGTATGCCAATACTCTCACTAACATAGTAGTTGAGTCGGATTGTGGGTGTAGCAATCCACAAAGGTGATGCTCCCACCTGTTGTGTGGTTGAGCACACACCTGTGGAAGAATCAACAGAATTTCTTGATCGCGATACTGATACTTCCGCTCTAAATGTGGTTGAGTCCGTGGGTGAAATAGTCCAGCGTACTACTTCCCATGATGGAAATATAGCACGCGAATATGCTGGTCCACATATTGTGGATGCAACGACTGGTTGCATAGTTACCAGAACGTATGCTCCTTGGCACCGTTGCCGACGATGAGAGAGCTGGTACAGCTCGAGGAAGTCACTTACGATGACTTTCAACACGACCCCAAGTGTGGTGACATCGGGGGGTTGTGTTTATACAGTAGAAGATTGATCAGCGGAATTATGCTCAGCATCAGCCATGAATGATTCGGCTTTCAAGAAGATTCGACAGCGTGTGGAGCTACGCAGAGGATCTACTATTTTGAAGAATCCAACTGATCCTTATTATTCACTTGCTATGGAATACAAAGGTGACGTCCTGAGTGCGAATCCACCCTCTGGAACACCACCCGGACGTAGAGTTCGGCACGAAATTGATCTTGAATCTGGTTCAAAGCATGCAGTGATTCGAACGTAGCCACTGTCGCGTGAGAAATGTGAGTATATGGACAATTTCTTTGATCAAAAGCAAGCAGCTGGTCAGGTGAGGGAGAGTAAGTCTCTCACAGCGCGCCGACGTTTTGTGTGCGCAAATCAAATGGTAAATGGCGTATCGTTCACGCCTGTAACAAGTTGAATGCGCTGACGATTCCCGCGCAAACGCCGATACCACTTAAGGATCTCATTACTCACCGTATGCCCGGCTGTACACAGTTAAGTGTACTTGATTTGGTCAATAGATAATACCAAATCTTGATGAGGGAGGAAGACGTCCCTTTTACGGCTGTTGGTACACCGTCCGGTATGTTTTGGCTTGAGATGCCACAAGGACTATCAAACACCCCAGCACCTAAGATCGATTGGTCTCACACCAATTTCGACCACTGCGACGCTTCACACAAGCATACTTTGACGATATTTTTGCTCATTCGTAGGACGAAGCTGGTAGATCTGCCGACGAAATGCACATATAGCACATCCGTGCGGTGCTAAAATGTATGCATGAACATTCATTGCAGGCGAATCTGGCAAAGTGTACTTTCGATGCTGACGAAGTACCGGCTCTTGGTTATTATGTTGGTGAATACAATGTTCGTGCAGACTGAAAAGGTCAATGCTATCGTGGATGACCAAGGTAAAGAAATCAATATAATTTAAAAATGGATGGTTTGACCTTTTACCTGCATCGCTTCCAGCTAAATCACGCGGAGATGGTACACCCACTATCAAACTTGCTGGAGAAGGATGTACATGGAAGAGGTCATTCAATTGCGAAAAAGCATTTACCCATTTGAGAACAGCTCGATAAAAGCACCGTTACTTGCTTCACCATATGTTACGAAGCCGGATAGCGTGGTGTCTGACGCTTCTGAGTTTGCAATCGGTTTGGCATTACTACAAAATGACTCAGAAAGACACGATCGTGTCGATTTAATACCGACAGCTGAAACCAGCAGAAAAGCTACCCTGTTCCGACAAGGAGCTTTTGGCAATAAAATATGCCCTGGTGAAGTTTTGTGGTCACCGCTTGATTTCGTCCACACGGATCACGCAAGCTTGCGTTATGCGGATCAGTCGCCCCACCTTCCACAGCGGATGGCTCGCTGGCTGTCATTCTTCGCAGTATACAGCTTCACGGTCGCGTACAAGCCAAGAAAACTGAACGTGCTGGTAGACGCATTGTCACGTCGTCCTGAGTATGAGCCAGCTCATGTCAGCTATATCGAAAATGATGTATTTGATATGATACATCGAGCGTATGTCGAGGATGAACAGTCTGATTTTATCATTAGAGTTCTGTCATCGAATGATATGGAATTCCATGTGGTCACTTGAAATCAAGGTTGCATTGTTATACACGGGAGGATGGTCTTCTTCATTATGAAGTTGTATATAACGAAAAGCCACAGATTGTGGTTCTCTCCAACGATGATTTGAAGCACAAGATAGTGTATGGAGCGCATGATACGCCGATGGCCGGTCACTTTGGCCGTGGGAAGACCTACCAACCTCCCAGTGCCCAAATATTGGGGCCCTTAGATGTACAAGTGGGTGGTACGATACGTATGGACATGCGACATATGTCACACGCGAGTGACATTGCAGAGTCTCTCCGTTCCTACTGACTAATCGGTCTCGACTTCATCTCTGACTTCCTCGAGAATACTGACGGCCACAATGGGGTACTCGTCTTTGTTGACAGACTCAGCAAGATGGTTTGCATCGCTCAATGTAGCAATTCCATCGATGCCAAAGGCTCGGCTAAATTGTTCATTGATCACATTTTCGCAATCACTGGATGCCGGACGCCATCGTCTTCGATCGTGCTACACGATCAAGTGGCTTTTCGAAAGAATTGTTCCGAACGTTTGGTACTCGCTTGGATATGTCCACGGCGGTAAATCCGATGACCGATGGGCAAACAGAACCGGCCAGCCGAGTGTGTTGATATGCTTCTTTGCGGAAAATACCGCAGAATGGAGTTTGCTGTTACCACCGGTTAAGTTTGCTATGAACTTCTCAGCTCATTCATTCACTGAATTTACACCAGTTTTTACGACTTGCTCGCGATACCCACAAGTACCGCTTTGTGCATGGATGGTGTCTCTGATGTTAGTGGGGGGGAGCTCGACCAAGCACTGCCTTCCAAATTAATACAAATAGTGATGCGAATGCGAAGCTCAAGTACAAGAACGTCCTGGACTCATTCGTCATGAGTCGTGGGAATGTGTTCACAGGGGTGCGAGATGCGGTGGAGTGCGCAAGATGCGCAAAAGGAATACGCAGATAGACGAAGTCGTCAAGGCAAAATGTATTTCATTGTAGGGGATCATTAGTACAGAGCACCTATCAGACGATGCGGTTTCAAGCTTGGGAAGCTCGAAGCTGAAACCTCGTTTCACCGGTCATTCCGAGTACTGTCATGCTGTGGGGATGCTTGCACTATCGACCTGTCAAGCTGGCTAAAGACCCATCCAACGTTCTACGTAGAAATTCTTAAGCCCTACTACCGCGGCGACAGGATTTGCAACCTGAATGTAACGCAGTCTTATTCGGCAGGAGACTTAAAATTAAACATCTTGGTGTCACCACCTCAGCATCGTCCTCAGAATGGCGAAATGATTGGGAGCGCCCAAAACGGAGCGAGATCGCTTGCAGGAGGCCCCTTATCATCAGCGGAAGCTTAAGCAAACTCTAGGGTGAAACCACAACGGCAATCGTGAAAGTTATCATGACGATCAAGCTCACAATAGCGTAAATGCGTTGAATGACATGGTATTGGACCATTATTAAAGATCGATGGCGACGAAGATCTCATGTGGAGCAAGCGAGTGGGTTGTCACTCTAGAAATAGTTGGATAGAGCGTGACGAAGAGCGCTTATCAGATTCGGGAGGTTAAAGCCGTTTGGCTATAAAATAAATGTCCCTTCACCTTTCCTCCTCTTTTCGTAAGCCACGGCCTACTGGAAGTGAGCAACACACAGTGAGGCATGTTCGTTGACCTAAGCCCTCCTCAGAAGTGTTTACACAGGGGCAATTCCCGTTACATATACACACTGATGTCAATTCCGAACACCCATATGGTGGTTGGACAGGTCAGGTTTATCTTATGTGTGCAGCGCTTACCGTGCTGACAAAGGTGGCATGGATGAGATGAACGTGCACACTCCACCATACTTAATGGTCACCGGGTTACGACCGGTCGCCCCTAGGTTGTTCTCGAACACGTGTTAGATGAAGGCGGTGGATACCTCAAATCGGAAAGTGCCGTTTGGTGGTCAGGTAATATTTGATCTGCTTGACGAGTTGTGCACTGTTGTTTGTAGACAAGTGGAACATCAACAGCGTCGTGATACCGATCTTTTTCGATCACTAGTCGACCCCTGAAGTTAGGCCTCGAGCAGTGGAAATCTGCTTTTAATTGAAAAATTTGTGAGCCTAACGTCAATAATTAGCCGACCAGTTTCTGTCGCTGTGACTGCGGAATAATTCTTGTGTAAAGTAGCCGATCTTTCATCGTTGAATTATGGTGCATTTGTGATCTGCAAAGCAGCAGCAGCCACTCGATACTCAGATCCAGTCCTGGAGCAATGCAACGGAGTAACTGCACAAGAGGCTCGCAGAGATTTTGCATTCACTGCTGAGCTAGGCTGCAAATGCATTAGCTCGGCTAAAGCTGCAAGCCAACCTATAATATAGTACAAAGTCACGAGTCTTAAGAGGTAGAATACTGGTGACCCGGTGCATCTCAACAAGCTCATCGAACATCAGAACTTGCCTTTGAATATAGTTGAACATCTCAGCGGTTGTAGCAATTATTGCGAAAGGCGCGTTCGATCGCGTCGTAGTTGTGCATCACCTGGAAATATAATTCGATGTCGTGGAAGTTGAAATCATCCTGCGTCTGTCTCAAAGTGTTCCGCCGTAAATGAGCGCAGAATTCTAAAATGTCAAGATTCTTGATAGCGGGGGAGACAGTCGGCGGGCGGAAACGAAGCATTTTGTTACTGGGTTTCGTTAAGCCACTGGTTCTTTAGAGACGAATTGACCCGCAACCAATTTCAAATGCGACTTCGGTTTAATAGCTTTCTGTTACATCTTTTCGATAGCTGTTGATAAGTTGCGACCGGTGTGCGTAATCACTAAAAGAATGTTAGGAGGTAGCTTTGTGCTAGATCCAAGATAAGGACGTATATGTCAACGTCAGTGTCTGAGTGACTAGGGCTCGAGCAGGTATGATCCCGGACGACCGCTGTGGTCAAGGCTATGCAGCGACCTCGTAGGTGGATTTGCGTTCGAGCGACTGCCTTGCGG
>NW_020187031.1:2091503-2092609 GCF_900000015.1 Plasmopara halstedii | reverse complement strand
AGAGCTCCGTGCTCTTGAACACGGAACGTGTATGCAAGCCGAGCTTGCTGGTCGTGGAAGCGACCGTAAAGGGCTTCAAGAATCCATGGAAGATCCTCATCGAATCCGGGGCGTCGGGCAACTATGCTAGACGCTCCACGATGGAAGAAAGTCAGCTGTATGGTGAGGCGCTGAAAGCGCGGTTGGGTGACATTGTCACTGTTCGCCTAGCGACGGGGACACGTATCACGGCGCCGAAGGTCCCGGTGGACCTCGGAGTCAAGTTTCTTGACTCTGATAGCGTGAAACGCTGTCTAGTCTTGGATCTGGATGCAAGGTATGACCTCATACTAGGAATGGAATGGTTGGAACACCATGAGCCATGGATTAGTTCGAGGTCAAAGACCTATTGGGCGCTACGCCCACGTCTCCTGGTAGCTTTGGCGAGTCATGAACCCACCTCTGCTAGGAGACAAAAGCGCTATTGGCGAGAGTACTGGACCGATCCGGTCAACGTGCTGGGCATTGGATTTCCGAGTTGGTAGACACGAACGGTGTATCGGACAGGAGTTCCGAGCGTGGCTCGCGGGCTGATCGTGGAGTGGCACGTAACCCACTGAGCGCTGCTCAAGTTTCGGGGCAGTCGCTGCATGTCATGCGTGACATGGTCGGCCAAAGGCCGAGGCATCGAGGGCGAGGCCCCGTGATGCACGTGAAGTGGCACGTAAACCACTGAGCGCTGCTCTCGTTGCGAAGGAGACGCTGCATGCCATTGATGGCGTGATCCGACAGAGTCTGAGGCATCTTGGGTGCGGCCCTTCAGATTCGCGTGGAGTGGCACGTTATCCGCTGGACGAAGAGTGCGAGGTTAGCAGCTCTTCGTCGGATGTTGTAGATAACATCGGAGCTCCAAAGGAGCGGACAGTGAGGGTAACACCGGACGACGCGGAATGCGTGTTCACCCTGGTCTCACCGGGGCATAGAACCTCTGTACAGAGGCGACGGCAACGCCGTATGCTGGCTGCAAGACGCAGGGCGTCGACCCTGATCCAGGGCGTGTCTACCGTAGACGATGGTGCACTGTTATACACCTTCGTCAAATGTATGACGAGGAAGGAAGATGGCGG
>NW_020187031.1:2075815-2091493 GCF_900000015.1 Plasmopara halstedii | reverse complement strand
AGCACGTAAATTATCACCGGGGAGCCGTAATATTACACAACAGAAGATGTATTGTATTGGGAGTGAATTAGCATAATTTAACAAAATACCCCACAACAACGTCGACATCGTTTATCGTCTCTGTCTTTGCGCATGGATGTTTGTCGCTGCAGTTGTGTGTATGAGAAGGATATGCGGTCACCCTGCACTCATGTTCTACATTGTTAAAGACACGAAAACAGGCTTGGGGATGGGATCCAACAATGCCCCAGAAATTTCAAACTCGGAGTCTGGATTACGAAAATACGGCATCTTGGTAAGAGCCACCTTTGGACAATATAGCGAACGTCCAGGGACTTGATGCTCAAGACAAGTGATCGCTTCTTCTGCCACTATTTTCACTGTTTATTCGAACATCGATACAATTTCGTAATGTCGAAACCTATGTTATATTTAAGTCTCGACTGAAAAGAAACTGAGCTGCGCTTCCAATGTGGACCTCGGCAATTTCTTTCTAGTGTGACGCTGCAGACTGATATCGATGAGGTACCTGTCAGAATGTGACGTGCAGTTCGCTTTCATTATCAGAGATAAAAAGCAGTAGTCGTCAATGTCATGAAATAAAAAGTCGCACAATTAAGCGGCCCTGCAAATTCAGACACACCGGATCGAGAGTATTTATCGCCAAGCAATTATCCTAACTTCACGATTATTAAATCCCGCAAAAAGTACTAATATCGATAAGCATCACGATTTTGGATATCTTGTGACGATACTCGCTAATTCATAAAGAAAAGCAACGATGGCCGCTAAAACATTGTTGCAGATGTCATGGCATCCATTATCAGTATTGTAACCGTTGCGTCTAATTCATTAAGAATGTGAAAAACTCTTTCGGGGTTTCTGCATCACAAGAAAGAAAGTCGTTATATTATGTCCGTGATGCTCATACTCAAATTCTTGACTATTTCACATTGTGAATAATATGATTTCTATCGCAGCGTAAGTGTGTTTCCGCCATGCTGCTCTTACGTGATCACGAATACGCAAAGCATTTGCCGATTATGGCCCGCGCTCATGTTAGAATGCGCTATTCTGCTTATATAACCGTCGGTACAAGGCAGGCGCTTTGTGGTGGCATCATTAGGGGTTTACATATCCTTTCCAGCCACGACAGACCCTGAATGATATCTTATAATGTTATCAAGCCCATATCAATAAACTATACTCAAAGCTTCAGCAGATTCGTCGGAACTTTCACTAATGAATTCGTCGCGCGGTGCACACATATTATATCCGTATCTGGTATCTTCAATGCCTCTGTGTACTGTCTACTGCTTTCACTTCTTAAGTAAGTGTACAAGCTCCTGCATGTATCATCGACTATTGCCCTCACGAGATACAATGAAGCTCACTTATAATCCAGTAGGCTGCCGTGCGCCTACTGGGACTGGCATTTCCTTGCGAGGGGTCCGACGGATGCACTTGCGTGGAGCTTAAAAACTTCGTACCTCTCAGCCGAGAACGAAGTGGCTACGCAGAGCACAGATGTTTAGCACTTCCACTTACGAGTACCGTGGAGCAGCTTAGATGCTAAGAAACCTCCCTATTCTCCTCAGCATCGCTGAGACCCATCACTTTCGGCGAGCTGATAGAGTACTTACCCCCACGAATCCATCCGGCCTACGCGGCACAGAAGTAGTTCTTCGTATTAATGCGATTCAACTGTCAACTCAGTGTATTTGTGCTAAGAAACACACAGAAGGTGGGTCCATACGCTCTCACAAGAAGCAGAACTGAAAGCCTTCAGCATGACTACTTATCCAATTTGCTCGTTTATTTCAAGAGTACGTAAGACGTCGATTGCATGATCTACTTTGTCCCTTGATTTATACTTTCTACTATCTCTTGAGAAAAGACTGCTTTTACCAAAAACCTTAAAAAGTCTCAAAATCGTTACAAATACCGATACTTTGGTCACTATCACACAAAAGTGCAGCAATTGTACTAAATCTGAAAAATGTCCTTAAACAAGTTTACAAGACCATATAGTCAACCACAGTTTTAGTTTTGTGTACATTTTGTATCTTTTTCGATCGTTGCAAATCACGCTATGTTATCTTTTTAGAGAGCGATCTTTTGAATAGGGATAGTATAAAATAGTCTTGTTAGTCAGCAACTTTATACATCTGAGCCTCTTTTACTCGAGAATCACACGGAAACAGTGTATTGTAGTCAGATTGATTACATCCAAACTTTGAGCCTAGTTCAAATAGTGTATATGCTCCTTCAATATTTAACATTTTCAATTGCGGAATCGGACATGCCTTGAAAAGCTATACTCGAAGTTCTCCTCATATTCACTTTTAATTAATATTCACAGTCACTATAAAATACAATTGAACCGTACTGTATAAACAACGATTGTATCAAATTATGCAAGGGTCAAGTGCACACGATTACTTCATACGCGTTGGTAATTTCTTCAGTAGGGTAACGTGTACGAACAACTGTACTGTAAGAAAAAAGGAGCCTCTGATTAACGCTGCATTTCTATTTTTAGAAAATATCAAACTAAAACTTTGTCTGGTTAATTCTATTACTACAGCAACCAGAATCAAAAGTATACGTATAGAAAGTATTCCATGACAGAAAAAAACGTTTTTTTATCAATGCCTACGTCAACTATGTATTCTAATGATTGACAACACTTCGAGGTTGTCTGTCACCTTGAGAAAATCATATATACGTTTCCACGGTAGCTAGCAAAACTTACTTTTCATCACTGAAAATAAGTTTGCGACTCGTAGCTTTAGGATATCACGAGTACGGTCGATTCTAAAGAACATACAAAGGATAAAATAAATCAGCAAAGAAAAGCTCTTTTCTTGACTGACAGAATGTATACACTATAGTCCAAGGCTAAAGATCTCGTCGCCCACGTTGGAGTGAGCAGTAGTATTTTCTAACTTCTCCTCGTTTTCCTCATCAGTATCGACATCTTCGACCTTTACCTTCCCCTCTTCCGAAGTTTCTGAGTGAGACTTTGATGTTTGATCTTCTGCCGAGAGCTGTACCTCGCCAATTTTGACTGCAGCAGCTCGCAATGCGGCTTCATTGTGCTGGCGAGCAGCCTGTTGTACTTGCTCATTGATTGACGGTGCGTCCGTCTTGCATTCGTCTGCATCAGAAGCTATAACTGGAGTAGAGTTGATGACTTCCAGCGCCTGCGACGATGTCACGGGCGTAGCCGTGAGTGTATCCATTAAAAAAGTTGTCTCATCAGTCGAGTTTGTAGCCATGGGCATAGAAACGGCAGGTGGCGCAGTTACCGATTGCGGCACTCCTGCTGAAGAGAGCGAGACATCGACTGGAGTTGATGTTACAGCCAAGCTGGAGTCATCTGTGATTCCTGCTCCACCGGCAACAATTGAATCCAGTCGGTGTCGAGAGCAAAATCGTGTAAACCAGCCAGGTGAAGCCTTAAAGTTGGCCATCTTTTCGTAGTTTTTAGAGAGAATTATAGCTTGCTGACGAACTGCAGTCTGTGTGAGCGGCATGAGTTGGTAAGGCTGCGATTCACGCATACGCACAATCCACTGATAAAGTTCGTCTTCAAACGGCGCATTGCGCTTAAAACCACCACGCTTGCGTTTGTCTCGATTATGCTCGTTACCCATAAAATAGCGACTGCGAATAGTGTCTTTCATCTGTTTGAGCTTACGTATAGCGCCTTCTGACACACCATAGCGCTTAGCCAAATCCACATTTTTAACTTTAGCCTCCCGTTGAATTATTTCTAGAATCTCCATCCGCTCCTGGTCATTCAGGCGTCGTCCGGCGCCACGAGGTCCCATCGCTGCTCGGTCAATTTGGTCTAACTGTGAATTCTTTTCTGTCCTTGGTATGTGTTCTTCTTAAGTACGACATCAATGGCTAGCCGTGTGCACATAATGTCTACACCACTAAATGTTCAATCAGCATTTGATGAAAGCCACTGTTCGATCGCAAGATCTCATCAAGTCAAAGAGGAAGCAGCGCAAGCCGCGCTCGCTGTTATTGCTTTTGAAAAGCTTTGTAGGTCTACGTGTACGCATTGACTTGAAGAATGACTCGGTTTTGGAAGGTGTGGTAGAAGAGGTTGTGCAGGATATGGACTTTACTCTGCTGGACGCCTGTGAGACTAAGCCCAACGTAAGTCCGTATTCACTCTTGAATAAGCGAGTACATTTATTACACTTCTATCTTTCTTCTTACAGGGAACTTGTATAAATCTTGATGAGGTGTTCGTGATGGGTAAGACAGTGCTGTACGTGCACATCCCAGACCGGATTAACATCTCGCAGCACCTTCAGCAATATGTGCGTCTAGTATTGAATCTTGTCAATTGCAAGCACATTATCAATCTTCATCTTTTGAATGTGCATATTTCTCGTATACCATCCAGACGCGTATGGTTCGCCAGAGTGCTATGATGTATACTCGGGCAAAGCGCTCGACTAGCTCAATGTGACCAGTGGATCTATATCTTAAAGCAAAGGAAAGACTCTAAATTACTACACAGGCGGAAGGTGAAGTGCTTCTCGAGTAGAAGTGCTTTTCGTGTACTGTTGCTGCTGTTGCTTGTAGTTGTTGGATCCGGACAGTCCAAAATTGACAGCACCGCCTAAAGACTTTTGCAACTCACCGAGACGAATCTTGAGTTGCTTTATGCGTTTTCTTTGGATCTTTGCCTCGTGCATTTTATCTTTGCGGTCACGTGATGCCTCGCTGCTCACGGACACTGTTTTGCTCAATGGGTTAGTGGAGATTGAGACCGAGGACTTGAGCTTAGAACCGCCTATTTCCTGAGTATGCATACGCACATTGTGAAACTCGCGCCGCAATTCATTTACCTGTATTGTAAGTTTGGCATTTTCTCGCTGTAATCGATGCAGCTCGCTTTCGCTGAGAGTCATGCCTTTTATTATTCTTCGTTTTAGCGACTCGACCTCCCTTTCAAGATAATCACGCTGACGATTGTACTCGGCCTGTGAATTAGGAACCTTAGCATCAGGTGTGACACCATCTTCATATTTTTTGTTAAGTGCCATGACGGCAATCTTCAGCTCTTTCTTGTTATCAAGAAGTTGTGCACAACCTAGCAAATCTGTCTGCACCTGTTGGATTAATGACTTTCCGACAGCCACCTGTGCCGCTTGCATGTCAACTTCTTTCTGCATACCGTCAATTTTAAGACGGAGCTCGCCAATCATTAGATCAAGGGCAGCATTGCTCCTGTGGTACTGCTCCAGCTCGGCGTCCATCTCTTCAATTTGTGTTTTCAAATTGGCAATTTCTTGTTCGCGCGGCTCAATCTGGCGCTTTAGCTCCTTAATCTTGTAGTCTAGTACAAATTTAAATTTTTCCAGTTCCTGGTTTTTCTTTTTGAGGTCGTAAATTCGTTTTTCTTTGTCTTGTATAGTTTCCTCACGCTCGCGAATCTCCTTTTTATGGCCTTGTATATCCTTTTCAAGGCCACGTATATTCTCTCTCAACTCCTTTCCCTTTTCTTCCAAGGAACGGATCTCCTCGCGCTGATCTTCAATGTCTTTTTGCAACGCTGAGAATTTTTTCTTCATGATCCCGTTTTCACCCTTGAGAAGCAATGTTGCCTCGCGCTCGTCAGAAAGCTTGAGCTCGTACTTGGATTTCAGCTCTTCTATTTCGAGGTCAGCATCCTCTTCGATAGAGTGCTTAAGCGCTTCGTTTGTTGCAATTAGTTCTTCTTTTATCTTCTCACATGCCGCCTGCAGTTCCTGCTCATGAGCTACTTTTCGATCGTATTCGGTTGTCATTTCTGCAAGAAAATGCGTATGACTCTCCACGAGTAAGTGATTTTCTTCTTCAAATCGTGTATTCTGCTCGTTACGTGCCTGCTCCAGTGCTATGTAACGTGTTTTCTCAGCCTCCACTTTATTATCATACGTGGTTTTCATCTCTTGCATCTCATCTCGGTAGCTTACAACCATTTCACGCATCTTCTTCTCGTACTCGTTTTCCATCTCAGTCTTTTCGATTTCCATGTCGGTGCAGCGTTGACGATCTTGCGTGAGCTCAGCTGTAAATTTGTCGGATACTTCCTTGATCTTTTCCTTATAGTTAAGGTCCTTCAATCGAAGTTGATACTCATTATGCAGAGTTAACTCATCTACTTTAGCTTTAAGTTCATTCATGAGACGATTCTTATCCTCAAGATCTGATTTTGTGACCAAAATTTCCTCTGCAAATGGCAAACCCGAGCCACTCGCACTGTTGATGCTCCCACCCAGCATCATACTATCACTTCGACCATCTCTTAAGCCGATCGGTCCAGAACCTCCTGCATTACTGCTATTTCCAGTGCTACTTGCTTTTCCAATGACATTTTGAGTTTCGAAGATGCATAAAGATCCATCCTCACCAGCTGAGAAGAGGAACTGATTGTCGTATGACAGTCGAAGTCGTGATACAGGGAGGTCATGGCAATGGTACTCACTATATGGCCAAATTGCAGTGCCAGCGCCTGAAGGCGCAGACGGTACCATCGATCCGTTTTGACCTGAAGACCCAATCGACTTTGAGGACGTCGGTGCTGGTCTGGCACCGCCTACGGATGTTGCGTTTTGTAGCAAACGATCTTTTTCAAGAGGCAAACGATATAGCCTCACCATACCAGGGCTACCAGGTACAGCAGAACCAACAAATAGAACTTGCTGAGAGGTTGCAAGGGCTAATGGGCCTAAAGTTATTCCACCGCTGCCAACCCAGAGCTCATTTCGTGTTGTACCCATTGCCATATCAAGTTCCTTCAACATATTGTCCGAGCCTGTAACATATGCCACAGCTCCATCAGGGGATAACGCGGCATCAATGTACGCGCAACGTGCTTGCGAGTGACCCTCATGTACTTTTGATGCTGTACGAAGGCTCCAGAGAAACACTGTACCATCGGCACCACATGTCAGCAGCTGTCGATCGTCTAATTTCCATGAAACGGCTGTGACGCGATTCGAATGCCCACGTAACACGGCGATTAGCTCGCCAGTATACGTAACATACACGTGGACGATGTTATGGTTCGCAGCAGCGAAAAATTGCCCCCCATTCGAGAAGCGCAGCTCACAACAGCCTTTTATTGGAAACTCGCGACAAGAGCGAATATCATCCATGAGAACATTCAACATTCGAAGTCTATCAGTGAACCCCACAACAACAAACAAGCCAGATGGATGAAAGGCCACACTCAGTGGATCTTCTCGGAAAACCTTCGAGATATCAGTGGACTTATCAAGATAATTCCACACTCGCACTGATCGATCAAGTGCACATGTGACAATCAATGGCTTCCGAATGCAAGTATCAAGTCCGGTGATTTGACAGCGTCCATTACTGCTTGGAGCATGAAAAGCTGTTGAAACATGCTCAAAATTCATAGCATCTTCTTTAAGAATATCGGTACTAGAGAGTGTAAGCGTGTATAGCTGATTGTTCTCGAGCGAGCACACAAGCACATCTTCACTTGGACTTATCGCTAAATTCTGAATAGTGCTAGTTTCGCCTTCGATACGAAAGGTTTTTGCCTTTTTATAGTATTCTTTTGGTCCTCCGTCATCATTTCTGTCGTAAATACGAACACAGCCTCCTGATCCGCCACATACAAAGCCTTTCGCGTAACCTAACAGCGAGTTCACAAAGCTGCCATCGCTAGTCACATTGGCGGTTTGTGGTAAGATTTGTCGAAACTCAAACTGTTCGAATAGCCACAAATCGCCTGTATCTGCGGCAGCGACGACACGGTCATCGGAAACCCACGCATGGCGCAAAAAGTGTGCAGGTTCCCGCTTCAATGGTGTCGCCTGCAGCTTAAGCTGACCCTCTGATAGGCGAAGAAACTTAAGTATTCCGGCTCCACTAACACAAATCGTTAAAGGATCATTTGGACAATAGTCTGCTTGGTGTACGGCATTTCCTTGTGGAGTCGAGGCTTTCGTGCTTGCAATCAGCTTGGTCTTTTCCCAAAGCCAAACCGAAAGTACCCAATCCGGTGCACCTCCCAGCGTCATGCAGTACTTACTATCTCCTGAAAAAGCCACCCACACGCAAGTGTCAGCAAGTCCATCATTAAGCGTCAACGTCCTACGACGCCGTAACGTAGTTAGATCATGTATGTACACAACAGCGCACTCTGCTTGCTCCGCAACGGCCACGTAACGTTTATTAGGTGTTATAGCAAGTGCCGTGATGCCTCGTCCTGTTGTCTCAACACCATGTATGAATTGTTGCTCCTTAGATTCAACGTTGTGAATGATGACATTATGACCGCACGGATAGACGAGTACGCTTTCCTCAGCGAATGCAACATTGTTGTGCACAGTTCCCTTGAGTCCGAAGATGTGACTAGAATTAAATAGTCATGAGCATACCTTCCGTAATATATGATCATACTGATCTTTTCTTACCGATGGATGAGTCCTGGTGCATTGTTAAAATTGTTTCCGCTACTCGTCATCATGACAAAATGGTTGAAGTGACTCTTCAAAGATTTCTTGATTGTGTGTGCTACATTGAATGTAGTGAAATGATTGTTGTTGTCGTAGCCGCCAGCAAATTTTACCCTCCTGCTTCTCGTTAAGCGCTTCGACTCTTTCAATCCCCTCTTACCGACTATGCAGGAACTTGTACAGAAGCATCTAGCAGTACAGGATTTGTCGAAGCTTAAGATTGAGGAACTCACACCACTTACTCCAGAGGTTATCAGTCGTCAGGTAAGCGAAGAAAGGCATGTATTGCTTCAAAATTTTCTCACTTTTGAAAGCTTATTACCAGGCCACCATCAATATTGGTACCATTGGCCATGTCGCTCATGGCAAATCAACAGTGGTGAAGGCTATTTCAGGCGTACAAACAGTGCGATTTAAGAACGAGCTTGAGCGTAATATTACAATTAAACTTGGTTATGCCAACGCCAAGATCTACCGCGCAGAGAATGGTGTCGGCATTGGATGTTATCGCGCATTTGGTAGCTCCAAGCCCGACCGATTCGTCGACGAAAACGATGACAAGTTGACGTGGGTGTTGCAGCGTCATGTGTCGTTCGTAGACTGTCCTGGGCACGACATTCTTATGGCAACGATGCTGAATGGAGCTGCCGTAATGGACGCTGCGTTACTGCTAGTGGCTGGCAATGAAGTATGTCCACAGCCGCAAACTTCCGAGCACTTAGCAGCTATCGAGATTATGCGACTTCAAAATATTATAATTTTGCAGAACAAAGTGGATTTGATCAAAGAGGACGTTGCAGTGGCCCAGCACGAACAGATAAAAAAATTTGTTGCCGGTACCGTGGCCCATGACGCCCCCATCATTCCAATATCAGCTGTGCTTAAATATAATGTGGACGTAGTCTGCGAATACATTTGCCGCAACATTCCCATTCCCAAGCGCGACTTTACGTCCAAGCCTAAGCTTATCGTCATTCGTTCGTTTGATGTCAACAAACCCGGTGAGGATGTTGAGAACTTGAAGGGTGGTGTTGCGGGTGGCTCGATTCTTGAGGGTGTGTTACGTGTTGGAGATGAAATTGAGGTGCGCCCAGGTATTGTTAGCAAAGATGAGGAAGGCAAGATGACATGCGTGCCCATTTTCTCGCGTATCGTGTCGCTATATGCGGAGAAGAACGACCTGCAATTTGCTGTTCCAGGTGGATTAATTGGTGTCGGTACGCAAATTGACCCTACACTTACGCGTTCAGATCGGCTAGTAGGTCAAGTACTAGGACTTAAAGGCAGTCTTCCGCACGTATTTACTGAGCTGGAAATTAACTTTTACCTACTTAAGCGACTACTGGGCGTCAAGACCCAAGAGGGTAGCAAGGCGTCCAAAGTGCAGAAGCTTTCAAAAGCGGAAGTGCTTATGGTCAACATTGGATCTACGGCTACTGGAGGCAAAGTGCTGGCGGTGAAGCAGGATCTGGCCAAGATTGTGCTTACGGTTCCGGTGTGTACGCAAGAAGGTGAAAAGATTGCTATTAGTCGCCGAATTGACAAGCATTGGCGTCTCATTGGGTGGGGCCAAATCCGACGTGGCAGCAGGATTGAAATTGCCGACGCTGAATAGATATTCAAATTTACTCAAAGAAGTCTTGTATGATGGAATGCAACTAGGTGATCATAACTTTTCGAGGAGGATGAATAAGCGAGGTCTGCAATTCGTGTCATGAGGATATTTCTCTCAGTTATCCGTTTGTTGTCTTCTTCTTATTCAGGTCATAATGCAATGATTCCATAGAAACATGCGGGTTTTAAGCCTCAATACTTTTATTTGGCGTAGACGAAGATGGCTGGCTTGCCTGGAGACGCCGTTTCCATCCTCTTCTCGTTCGCATTTGCAACCTTTTCACCAACGTAGAAGAACTACGGCAAATACATGAATCAGACATCCTCACTGGTGTACCACAGCTATATTGTTGCAATACGCGTACCTCAATGTCCTGTAGGTCTAGCGATCGGCAGAGGTATAACTTGTTGGAGGCGAGTACACTCTGTTGATCGTATGGCATCCTGCAATATCACAAAATTAGCGTCATCACTTCTGAGCTCTAGCAGTTGCTTCGGTATATAGGCACAGTACCTTAATTCTAAAGCCTCACGGCCACGCAATTCAGCCTCTGCCTTGACAAAAGCAGCAAACTGCATCACGTTCTTCGTTAACTTTTTCAACGACTCGTCCTTGGCCAATTCACTCTTAAGCTGCTTCATAAAGTCAGCAGAAAACTGCTTCGTAGAGTCATCAAATAGACCGTCCATAAAAACAAGAACTTTCTGCTGCCATTCAGGAAATTCCAATGTCAAATACACGTGGGCGTGAGTCGGCTTCTTGACCGGCTCAAGCGGTGCAGCACTTTTCTTCCCCTTTTTGCTGCTAGTCTTCGTGAGAGTCTCACGAAAGCTTCGAGTTACCTTGTTCAAAAAGTCGCCAGCACGCAAAAGCCCATGATCAACTTCCTCAGTCTTCGGCCAAGGAGCCACCGACACAAACCCTTGTTTGCCAATAGCTGTCCACATGTACTCGCAAAAGTGAGGACAGATTGGAGATAAAATAACAAGCTGTGACTCAATAAATCGCATGATAACATCATGGTGCATTGGCACCTCGCTACGAGCACAAATGTCGCGGTACGAGTCACGGGCAATTTGGTATTCAAAAAATCCCGAGTGGAGACCTTCACGCCACTGGAGGCGCTCGTAGAATGAAGCCGTCGTTCTGATCAGGTTGTTCATCTGGTTCAAAAAGACCTTATCATTAAAGTTAAGCTCACCTTTGCGTAATAAATCCTTTTCCACCAAGATACGTTTGATCCATTCTTCTTCAGTAGTTAGACGCAAGATAGCCATGCGGCACGTGTCAAGTGCATAATTGGCATCATCCATTCCATCACCGGCGTCAGCGCAAGCGAAACGGGTAGCGTCAGCACCAAACTCGACAGCGCAATCCTTAAGCGTGAGGAAATTGCCCATTGATTTCGACATTTTCTTGCCGTCCACTTGAACATGACCGTTCGTAAAGAAGCCACGCGGCCACTTAGATGGATCATCCCGCCAAATCTCCACGTGATTGTACAAACACATTGTCAGGTGATTGCGAATCAAATCCTTCCCAGAAGCGCGGACATCAATGGGATACCAGTACTCAAACTCGTCGCGAATCTGCTTAAGCACAGTAAGCGGAATCGTAGAGCTGCTCGGCGGGGAACCCTTCAAGAAAATGTAATCAAGAACCTCTTTCGTCATCTGCTCAGGCTTAATGCCATGTGGTCCCAACTTGGAGCCGTCTAAATTAGCTTGCAAATGGTGCGCAATAGTGTAGTAAGCCGGGTATATTGTCGAGTCAGTCAGTGACTCGACAACAAAGTCAGGGTCCCACGGCAAACGCGTGCCAAGACCAGACTGACGGCAAGGGGCCCACTCCTTCAGCCATCCAAGGGTCGACTTGTATTCGCCTAATGCTACCGGATTATAGGCGTTAAATTTCTCAGGATCACTAATATGGTCCAACACTCGATTCTTCCAGTCTTCTGCACCGTATGTTAAGTACCATTGGTCCAGATGCGCAACGACGCACTCGTCTCCACTGCGTGACATGACCAGCGATTCAGTTTCCCAGTATGAAATGGCGTGTCCTCCATCTAACAACTCCTGGCGCATCACAGCCTTGGCATCGCACACTTTCTGGCCCTTTTGCGAACCTACAAGAAGCACACCTTCATAGAAACCTTTAAGGTAAACAAGTTCTTTAGCCTTCGCCAATTTATCCTTGTCATTCTGCGAGACGATCTTGAGGTCATTGCAGACCTTTTCAGCCGCCATTTCTCCAAAGCCGGGAATCTCAATAATAGGAACAGGTTCGTACGGTAACACCATGTGATCCTCAATGCCAAACTTTTCACGTAGCGCTGGTTTTTGCTTTAAGTCCCGAAATGCTGCAAAGTCATCGGGTGAGTCGGACGGAACACTCATCACCACACCTGTACCTTTACCCATCGAGATCGTGAGCAGCGGCAGAGTGTAGATTGTGTCGTATGGTGCGTTAGGTGCGGTAAGCGGCAGACCAAGCAGATCCCAGCCTTTCAACTCGATTAAACACTCTTCCTTTCCCCAAACACGTGAAAACTCTTGGTGTGCCAAGTTTCGTGCCGCACGGTGGCTCATGATGAATACGTCATTGTCATTAATCAGGAAGGCACCGTAGTCGCCTTCGGGAAGCACAAAACAGTTGGTTTGGCCATACAGCGTTTCAGGACGAAGTGTGGCTGCGGCCAAGTAGACCTTCTTGCCAGATAGAGCTGACAGTTTTTCGGGCAATGGTTCTTGCACGCAAAGCTTGGCGAGCGTGTATTCCTGGGGGCCTACTCCTTCTCCAGACGCACGGTCGTGATCTGCACAACTCTGTCCATCAATAATCGAAAAGACGTTGGGACGTTTGCCACGAACAATACGCTTGTGTTCATTGAGTTTGTTGAGCTGCCAGGTGACAAAGGCATCGTAAAAAGGATTTACATCCGTAGTGATGAAAGAGCGACGCCAGTCAATATTCATACCAAAGCGCTTGAGATCTGCCACGGCATGCGGTGGAAAATACTGAAGCCAGTACAACGGATCTTGAAATTTGGGGATTTCATCCTCGGGAATGTGCGACATCTTTAGAATGTCGTACTGGTGCACAACACCACCCGTCTTGGCTGCAGCTTTGGACTTCTTTCCATGAGCCTTATTTAACAGATTCTCGTTATTTTCCTTAGGTTTGACTTCTTCACGATGATCGCGCGAGAAATCTGGTGGATTTCCGTACTGTTCGAGCTCACGCTTAAGCTTGTTGGCGGCAGCCTGAATGGGCATCCCAGTGCAATGGAAAGAAAACGGGAATATGACGTTCTCACCTTTGAGACGATGGTAGCGCGCTGCAAACTCGACTTTCAATAGCGTAAACAGGTGGCCCACGTGCAGATAGCCATTCATGTACGGGTAGGGAAACGAGACCATGTACTTTGGCTTGCTGGGATCGGGGTCCGATTCGAAAAGCTTTTCAGCGTCCCATTTGTTGATAATTTCATGCTCAATTTCGATCAAATGATCACGACGCGCCATCTTTTTAACGGGTACAGCGCATTCATCTAGCTTGACGTCGTCCATCTTGACCGTCACGTTCTCCATCTTGTCCTTCGGATGCCTGGAGCCACTAACGATTGAGCTCCTCGCGGATAAGTACGATTGTTACAATAAGAGATTTCCCCCTGAGATTTTATGCGTTGGCACTATCGTACTTAACAAATTACGTTATTGATTATACAATGCCCGTGTCAAATAAATAGGAAAAAATCTACCATAGATCTCAATATTCGAACATGCAATCTTCTCACCTAGCCTTCACTCCCCGTTGAGTGGTCTTTAAAAGGCAAAGCTGGTGGTTCTGTTTCATCATGAGCTTTGTCTTAGAGCTGCGACCGAACCTCGTCCTCTTGCATCAGTACAGACTGCCACTTGAATTACCCTCCGATCGATTACGATATCATGTACAAAAGGACATGATAAATTCACCCTCATCCGCTTATTGTGTCAGGGGCAAGAACTCTGTGTGCTTTATAGTGTGATTACTGAGCTTTACAAACAAAACACGGATACAGAATCCATTTTATATGTGCAAGTTCTACAAGTCACACTTTACGCTGGTTTGTATTGTTTGAAGTATGAAATTATATTCGTTGGTTATCTTCGAAGTTGTTACGGGCATGCACCATACTCGTCCACATAACACTATTAAACTACTGTCTCTCAGGTTCAGAAGTACTAAAACGTTTCCAAGGTGAAGTCTCAAGATTAGTACTGGTGTGGATGAGAGTGATGGTACTCCGGAAGGAGGATGTTGAGGACACGTGAGGTTCTGGCCTCCCGTTAATTTGTCATTCGATATGTGGTATCTCATACAGCTAGATTATAAAGTCAAAAGAACGATAAATGAAAGAAATCCAACGGGGCTGCCAAGCATATTGCACAGAGGAATCTTTGACTCTCAGAATCGCCGTTAACAAATGCACAGAGGGTGGGAATGTGCGCTTCTACCAGAAGCTTTTGCGGTGGCAAAGATTTTCGTTTGCTCTGCTGTCTCAGGAGGATCTGTATTTGACTTAATTATACTTCGACTAATACTAAATATATACTTTTTATAATTAGCGATAACATTTCTCGCTCTTCTGGCTAACCCGGTAGAGCTCACGTAGTCATTAAAATGGTCGATATTGATTTGAACCCAGCATTAAAATACGTCGGTGCGCACCATTGATTGTAAACGAGCGCTCTCTGTCTGCATTCTTGATCCTCATCACTGCTAGCAGCCTACGTGCATCTGGGAGATTTCCATTTGGACTTCCATGATCTTCATAAACACCGATATCCCGATACAATTAAATGATCAAAATTACACTAAGTGTATATGATTTTCGCACAAATTTACCCAATTACAATTCATTTGTACGAAATGTGGAAGTCCACAGATCAATTTACTTGCCCCGTTACCCCGCCTCACTACGATATGGACCACACTGAGGCCACACCTATTCTGTATAAGACACTACACAAAAGTGACTGCGCCACGAACAACCACTACATCTCCACTCTCTTCACTTTACCGTGCCTAATTTTTGCGGCGCACCTGCACCAGGAGTCCGCTCCCGTGTATCAAATTAAATACTTTAACGATTTCAGAAAGCGCGGTATGCACTGAAAGCAGCTCTTAGCGTAGCTGCCGAGGTGTTTTCTGTGAAAACGGTATCGGTGACTCTATGATTTTCGACCAATATCAATACACTTCTTATCCGTTTCTAATTGAAAAACGCTCATTGCGCTCGACCTTCCCTCTTCATAAGTCTCGAATTTCGCGTTTTTTGACCGGCGTATTCAACACCCTGCCGTACAAACCCACGACAATGTTCAGCACGTACCAATTTCTCAGCTTTCTTCACTGTGAGCCTTACGTCAAAATAAAGCAATGCTTAAAGATTTGCATTCATCTGACACCACATGTGTCTTATAAGCTTCTCCTTTTTGGAGTACCATCACACTGATATTGTACTAGCTACTTAAGGCATCGGAGGTTGACACGCTCCGTGCTCTTTAACAAAGAACA
>NW_020187031.1:2066366-2075805 GCF_900000015.1 Plasmopara halstedii | reverse complement strand
TGCACTTGTCAAGTTCAGGGTCCACCTGCTCGGCTCCAAGTCGTTTGTGATCTATACACACTACGCACTGCGACTAAGTCGCACCACTTCTAGCAGAGGATGGCTAAATGGCTATCCTTCTTTGCGGAATAAAACTTCGAGGTGAAGTATAAGCCAGAAGAGCAGAATACTTTGGCTGATGCGTTTTCACGCAGACCAGATTATGAGCTAGCTCATGCCTCGAGGGTGACGTCGTCAGTGACGGATTTGATCCGCGCCGCATATGCGTGTGATAGTATGCGTGTAGCTCTGCTACAGGCTCTCCGGAGCAAAGGGTTTGGAAACTCAGACAAGTAGTTGTCGGCGCGATTAACTGTATTATAGCACCGATTTGACGGATACGTCACGAATTGTGGTTCCTCTATGATGAGGATTTACAATACTGTATTCTCTATGAAGCCCACGACACCCCACTCGGTGGTCATCTCGGTCGTGAGATGACTTATAGCGCTGTGAGTTGCCATTACTGGTGGCCCAAGCTGTACAAATGGACGAGCATTTATGTGCACGTGTGAGACGTGTCTAAGGGTGAGACCGTCTCCGAATGCGGCGGCGCCGCTGACCAATATATCAGTATCCTTTGGTTGTTGGCAGAGCATGAGTATGGACTTTGTGTTTGATCTGCTGAAGGTCTCGACGGGCAACATGAGTGTGGTGGTCTTCGTCGACCGTTTGAGCAAAATTGCTCATCTTAAGGCAGTATTGGACACCATTGACGGTGTGGGTACAGCGACGCTGTTTGTCGATCGCATCTTTTGATAACATGGAGTACCGGAGTGATTTGTCTCAGACAGACACACGCTTCGCTAAGAAGTTTTGGCCAGTCAGGGTGCTGAGCACTAAGTTAACTATGTCAAAAGTGGACCCTCTGCAGATCGATGTTCAAACTGAGCGCAAGAATGCGTCGTCGAGGACGTTCTTCACAGCGTCCGCCCTGAGACTCCGAGGCACTGGATCGGCATGCTGCCACTTGAGGAGGGGAGAACGCACGCTGCAGGGCACGGAGAATTGCCCTCTGTATATGTCTGACTTCCATTTCTCTGGTGTAGTCATTGATCGTTCGCCTGTAAGCGACCCTAGCGGCACGAAAGCTCTACTCTGCATTCAGTTCAACTCCATTAAGAGAGGAAGAATGGAGTGCAAGCCGCTTCTATATGGAGGCCTTCCATGATATGGTATACGTAGCTGCTTTGGTAATGGATCTATCACTATCCACAGAGCTCACAGTCTCTAGACATAGTCTACTATTTCACGCCTTTCTTGATTATTAGACAAATTTTTGATTAAACACAGCACGCCTGATTAGGCGGCGCAAATACCCGCGATATTTGTCGCATCAACACCTCCGTTGTTGGAAGTGTCTGTTGTAGAGTATAACCACACCGGTTCAGATTTTTGAGCGCGACCTCCTGTCTTAGAAAGCGCTGGTTTGACTAGCTCATGCTTGTATCATTCATTATCGCCAACGGGGAGCTTTACTAAATGCATAGCGCGAGGCTGGAAGCCCACGTGTCCCTCGGACCTCTCATTCGCGGAGTCCCATTACCCTCGTCCGTGTATATCTTAACACTTTGCTCTGGGACTTCTGAGCCCGGCACTTACAAAAGTGACAATAATGGAACTTTTCGTTAACAAATTATGGTACTTGCCGTAATTTGCAGTAGGCCGAGACGTTCGAGTGCCTTCGGATCTCTTGGTTCCCCAAGTAAATTTCGAATTGCGAATTGAATGGAGCTCGACGTATCCTGCAAGTCAGCGTCGAGCTCGCGTTCTTATATAACAAACCAAATTATGGCAATCTCAGTTCGACCCGCAGGGCTTACGTAGAGCTGCCGAACTATGTAGTAAGACTCCAAAGTCACCTCATGCTGCCTGTTTAACTATATTTTCATCGTAAAAAAATTGTATAGTAGAGCCATTGCAAGGCGGCCAGGTAAAGTATGGCTCAATATTTACAACGGTCGAATTAATTGACGGTTGTAGAAAGCTGTCGATCGGCACTTTCTTGAATCGAGAGGTGAGCAGCATTTATATAAACAAGATGTAATGAAAGCACGGATTATCGGTGGAAGTTTGAAGAATTGTCGGGCAAGCGTTAAGCATCAATAGGACCAACGTCGTGCCTCTTAACTTATCACATAGGTGTATGACGAGATATTTTGCACTCAATGCCCATGATGTGGTCTTAAGCCTCAGTAATACATGAACAAAGATGCTACATAGCAGTTTGCACTTGGAAACACTTGCGTGCCCTGAAGGTCTTGTTTCTGAGGCGCACGCTAATCGGTTCATTTACCGCATCACGAGCAACGACAAATATTAAAGATGCGATTTTCTAACATCCTGCTCTTCTTTGGTAAAGCACTTTAATAACCCCTCAATCTTGAGTTTCTAAACTTGAGAATGTACAGTATCACTTCCCTAACTCCGCACCCTGCAAACTTTTTCAAAGGTAGCAGGCTTAGCGCATTGCATACGTCCTCGTCTATCGTTACGTGACTTGAACTTCATAGACTGAAGGCGTATCTCCATATCCTCACGCCGTTTAAAAGACGAGATGAGAGGCAGGGCTCGATACTAAACGTCTAGAAATTGGGGCCAGCCGGCAAAAAACCTTTCATGTAAATCGTAGCGAGACTATGTGGTCAACAGACTTAAGCGAATGCTTACTGTAACTTTATATGTGTACCGATACACAGAGTTTAAGCATAACCCACATTTAAACCACACAATCAGCACTGCCTGTCATGCAGCAGATCATCGTGCCTTGTGGATCGTACGACATTGTGCTGGGCTTGTCCTTGCTGCAATCGGGTTATGTGGCTGAGGATCTGCTGAAACGTCTTCCTATCACTTCGACCTTTGTAATCCTTTCAGATGAAAATGTCGGTCCTCTCTACGCAGAGCCGCTGCGTGCTCAGTTGGCTGAGCTGCTACAGGCTCAGGATAATACCGTACGACGTGTACTACTATACACCATGCCTGCAGGTGAAGCTTCTAAGTGTCGTGAAATGAAGACAAGAATCGAAGATGAGGTTTTGTTTCCCAACCGATGCCATCGTGATACGTGTATCGTAGCTGTTGGTGGTGGTGTCGTAGGCGACTTGGCTGGCTACGTGGCTGCTACGTACATGCGTGGCATACCGTTTGTACAGATTCCGACATCACTCTTGGCTTGTGTTGACTCGAGTATTGGAGGCAAGACTGGCATTGATGTCGAGGCTGGGAAGAACCTGCTAGGTGCTTTTCACATGCCACAACGCGTTTATATTGACCTAAATGTATTACATACGCTACCTAAACGTGAACTTATCAATGGAATGGCCGAAGTCATTAAGTCCGGCGCCATCTTTAATGCTGAACTCTTTGAGCTTCTTGAAAACTCAACAGAAACGATCCTTTCACTCTCGAATATGGACATTCTGCAGCGCGTTGTTGCGCTAACTGTGCAAGTAAAAGCTACAGTCGTGACGGAAGATACCAAGGAGATGGGTCTTCGTGCTATTCTTAATTTTGGCCACAGTATTGGCCACGGGATCGAGGCATTGCTGCAGCCTGAGTATCTGCACGGTGAGTGCATATCCATTGGTTGCATTAAGGAAGCCGAGATAGCACGCGGTATGGGTTTATGCACTTCAGCTACTGTGGGAAGACTACGACGCTGTCTCTCTGCGTATGGCCTTTCAATCCAAGTTCCAAATTCTGTAGCAGCTCGTGATGTTTTACTGAAAATGGAAGTGGACAAGAAGAATAGCCAGGGCATGAAAAAGATTATATTGTTGGAAAAGATCGGCAAGGTCTTGGCCAATCCATATGCACGTCCTGTAAAAGATTATCAAATTGAGCTCGTGCTTGAGAAACAAGTTCGTATGGTACCTGGTTTTAAAGCCAGCGGTAGTATTCGTGTTCCTGGATCAAAGTCTATTTCAAATCGTGTGTTACTTATGGCAGCTCTTGGAAAAGGATTGTGTCGAATCACGGGTCTATTACACTCGGACGACACGCAAGTTATGATGAATGCTCTGCAGAAGGTTGGTGCAAAGTTTTCCTGGGAGAATAATGGTGCTGTGCTAGTTGTAGAGGGTACAGCTGGAAATTTTGTCACTGTACCCGATGGTGAAGAGATCTATCTAAGTAATGCCGGTACCGCTGCTCGCTTCCTTACGACCGCTATGACGCTGGTACCAAGCAGAAACGATGGTAGAGTTGTCGTCACGGGCAACTACCGCATGAAGGAGCGTCCTATTGCTCCATTAGTGGATGCTCTGCGTGGTAATGGATGCGAAATGACATATTTGGAAAGTGAAGGTTGTCCACCATTAGCAATTCGCGGCACTGGATTACGTGGTGGCACTGTTCGTTTAGCCGCTAAGGTAAGCAGTCAGTACGTGTCGTCTGTGCTTATAAGCGCACCGTATGCTACAGAACCACTTGTACTTGAGCTTGAAGAAAAAGAACCCACTTCACTACCTTACATTCGGATGACTACACAGCTCATGCAGCAATTTGGCATTTCTGTGGAGACACTTGCCACCAATCGATATCGTGTACCGTGTGGTGCATATGAGAATCCCAAGGAAGTTTCAGTAGAAGTCGACGCGTCGTCAGCTTCCTACCCATTGGCGTTCGCTGCTATTACAGGTGGACAGGTAACAGTGGAGGCTCTGGGTGATACCAGCTTACAGGGAGATGCTGGCTTTCACAAGTTGCTACGTTCTATGGGATGCACTACAGCTCAAAGTGCTTATTCAACTACAGTCACAGGTCCGCAGAACGGCTTACCCCTAAAAGCGGTAGAGATCAACATGGAGACTATGACTGACGCTTTCATGACTGCTGTCGTACTTGCTGCCGTGGCGGACGGTACGACCAAGATCACTGGCATTGCAAACCAACGAGTCAAGGAGTGCAATCGCATTGAGGTTATGGTGACGGAGCTACGCAAGATTGGCGTAGAGTGTGGTGAGCTGCCCGACGGCATTTGGATAAAAGGAACTGCAGGAAAGACTGATCACCTGAAAAAAGCATCGATAGCGTGCCACAACGATCACCGTATCGCAATGAGCTTTGCTGTCCTTGGTAGCGTCGTGGATAATGTAGTTATCACGGACAAGGAATGCACGGATAAAACATATCCAGAGTTTTGGGACCACGTGCAGATGCATCTTGGACTTCAAGTGATGCCTGTCGTTGAGGGAAAACATTGCATGACAGATCCTGATACGTCAATTCCAAGTGTGTTTTTAATTGGAATGCGTGGCGCGGGCAAGAGCTCACTCGCAAAGGCTGCAGCCGCCACACTACATCTTGATTTGCTAGATACTGACAAAATGCTTGAAGAAGAGTTAGGCGAATCTATTGCAAACTTTGTCGCCCGGCATAATCACACGTGGGAAGTCTTTCGCGAAAAGCAGAAAAATCTCATGCTGCGCTTAATTGCGAACCCACCTTCAAGTACCATCATCTCTTGTGGTGGTGGCATCGTCGAGACGCCAGAAATTGTGGACGCATTACAGAATTATCCGTACGTGGTTCATGTGCACCGTGACATCACAGACGTTCTGGCTTATTTAGACTCGAAAGAAGAATCACACCGCCCGTCATTAGGAGATAGCCACGCAAATGTCTGGAAACGACGGGAGCCTCTTTACCTGCGCTGCGCAACGTTTGAATTCGTCGTCAACACAGGCGACGTAGATTTCTCTCGTATTAATCGTGATTTCGTGCGTTTTCTTTCCGTCATTACTCCTGGCCTATCAACCAGCTTCGACTTCCGCTCTTCGTGCTGCTCAGACACATTTTTTCTGTCGCTGACGTTTCCTGACATGAATGATGCTCGTTCAATCATCAATGACATTTCGAAAGGTGCTGATGCGCTAGAACTTCGTGTGGATCTGCTGAAGTACCCGACAGATACGAAATATGTTGCAGCTCAAGTAGCACTTATCCGTGCTCTCTCAACCCTCCCAATCATCTTCACTGTGCGCTCAAGGGGCCAGGGCGGCGCCTTCCCTGATGGAAAAGAGAATGAGAAGAAGATGTTTGAACTGCTTCAACTGGGTGTTCGCTTGGGTTGTGAGTTCGTTGATATGGAGACGTGCTGGTCACACAAGGCCCGCGAGCAGTTTCTATTGCACCGTCATCGATCTGCTATAATCTCATCTTTCCATGCTGTTCAGAAACCAATGTCAGAGGCGGAAATTAAGGCGATTTTTCGCACGTGTTACTCCCAGGGTCGGGTCCAGATCGTGAAAGTTGTCGCCAAAGCTTATTCTGCAGATGACGCGCTTATGGTTGACCGCATTGCTAGAGATTTCGCACTTGCATGGCGTCAGCATATGCCAATCATTTCTTTGTGCACAACAAATGCCGGTAAATTGACTCGTGTTTTAAATTGCACACTTACGCCTGTGACGCATCCACTATTGCCCGCGGCCGCTGCGCCTGGACAACTGTCGATTGAGGAGATTATGACCTTGCGCAAACAGCTTGGAATGCTTCCAGGTACTTGACTGAATATGATACTTGTGCTAGTGTCGTGATGTCACTCATTTGTGTTTGTACTTTATCAGCACGTGAATTTTTCTTGTTTGGATCGCCAATTCAGAAGTCGCCGTCGCCTGCAATGCACAATGCCGGATTTGAGTCAAACTCACTGGCGTCTCTTTTTACTTATGGTCTTCACGAGACTACAGATGTTCTAGAAATTGTCAAGCGCATGCAAGTGCCTCACACGAGCTTTGGAGGCGGTTCTGTCACTATTCCTTTAAAAGTAGATATCATGGAACATTTAAACAAACTTACACCAGCTGCACAGGCTATCGGTGCCGTCAACACGATCATTCGTCAAGAATACAACGGATCGCCTTACTGGATAGGAGACAACACCGATTGGGTTGGTATCTTACGTCCAATTTCTAAACGATTAGACTTTCTCAAGAAACCTGCAAGTGAGTTGACGGCGCTTGTTGTTGGTGCCGGTGGCACTTCAATGGCAGCATCGTACGCGATGCGCCACTTGGGTGTCGCCAAACTCTTTATCTATAACCGTACGCTGGAGAAGGCTCAGCTTGTGGCTGCGCGTTTTGATGCTGAGGCCTTGTCGGAGCTGACCAAAGAGACACTTGCTCATGCTGATGTGGTTATCGGCACAATTCCGGCACAAGCTGGCTTTCAGTTACCAGAGTATCTCATGGCTCCACGTGGTGACGGTAGCAAGATAGTGGTGCTAGACGCAGCATACTTGCCTCCTATTACGCCGATGTTGGCTCATGCGCATGAGTCGGGCAGTGCATTATGCATTCAGGGCTACGAAATGTTGTACGAGCAGGGCATTGAGCAATTTCGTCGCTGGCATAAAGCGACCCAAGTATGGCCAATTAATGAAGAGGCAATGAAAGAAGCCTGCCGTCAGCATATTCCAGTGACCGAGCGACTTTCAGATGCCTAAACTTTGAGCTAGCAAGATTGGGCATCAACACTCAGGACTGTATTTCATTTAGCATCTATAGCTAGTCTCTTTGAGCGCCATAAAATCATCACAGCTCCGGCACAGGCTAAGACAGCGCCGGCGTAATGGACAGGAATAGAGATATAGCAACCGTTCGTGTCCATGTTGGCCAGAGCCTAATCAACAAAAAATGCTCGTCAGTCTTGATAGACAAAGGAATTAATGAATATTTGTGCTTATCGTACCGATAGAGCGACACCCATGTGAATACCAAAAACAACAGTAATGATTAGCACAGATCGTTTGCGGTAGCCATCAAATGCAACGACCATGAGAGCCACGTCTAGTGCCGTGAGTGCAAGTGTAGAGAGGGCAGCTGAAAAGATGAGTGGAATACTTTCGCACGAGGATGAAAAGGCAGCACCACGTGAGCCTGTTGATGATCCGACGAGACTGCCAAACATGAGCAGCGCGTGCATAGCAGAGAAGCCTACGCCTCCAGCGAGAGACGATGTAATGTCATTAAGTGGAAGTTGATGTGAAGACGTTGTCACGCGTTTAACTGCCTTCTCTGTACGTGTATAGAGATAAAAGAAAAGCATACGAAAAGCTTCTTGCACTACGACACCAACTGGCACCGTAGCCGACAGTGACGTCTTTAAGGGTGGTATAAGATGCCATAACGTAGCCGTAACGAGAATTGCTACAAGCCACACGAAAGCCGCACTAAGCGCCAAAATTACCAACTGTGCACGTTTGGCTACAACGAAAAAGAAGAGCGCAGCGAGTGGACCGAAACCGATAAGGATACAGCCAAAGAAGAGCGGCCAATTTACCGGTCCGTCGTGCAGCGCCATGTTAATGATATTCTTCTGGCTTTTTGGAAAGAGGATGTGCACCACATAATAATGAGATTTGTCGGATAAAAAATAAGTATAGTGTGCTTTATCTCTTTGGTGTTTAACCGGATAATGTTATATTTGATTAAATTAATATTACTCAAAACACAAATGATATCATTTATATATTTACAATTAATAGGTACGACGAACAAATATATAGGAAATAGTCAATGAATCAGCTCAACAGATGTGCTTTCAAATGGATGTCGCTTCAATGCACAGCGGTACTTTAATACCTTCTTTGCAATCAAACTATTGTTCAAGCAAATATCTGACGAGTTATTAGCTGTTTGAACAAGTTCTAAAATCTTGGCCTGCGTACGCAACCGGAACGCTTCACTTTTGAACGAAACACCTTTTTCTTGCTGACTGTTTGATGACGAATGTTGAATTGGGAGTGAAGTAGTTAATAGAACTTGTGGTTTAGTGAGAGTTGACGTTATTGCTGGATCCACGAAAAACGGTGGCATTCCACTCTTCATTGTAATCATCTTGCACATGGTATTCGACGGGGAGTGTGGAGTAAAATTGAGAATGAGCATTTCAATGATACATAGAGTGCATCTCTTATAATTAGCAACTGGTCATGTCGTTACATTGCGCTTTTTTACAAGCAGCACGTTTTTGTCACTTCAACATCGAAGACGGCGAATCCCAAGATTCTTTTCGTCTATTGTTTCTACAAAGACGATGACTTCATCGACTTTATGTAAGAAAATTGGCAGGTCCTCCATCCAAGATCATATCATTACCACCTCGTGCACTTTTCTGCAAAGTCTTCTTTTCCCCAAATCATTGATATGATAAGATGAATGAATATATATATTGAGAAAGCTAAATTGAACGCATGTCGATAGAGAGTCAATACCAGAGCAGCAGACCTCATTCGATGAATAATTTGATTGTACTTTTCATCGAATAATGTCGAGCTTCCTCTTGTAAATAAGTAAAATCTTTGTAATCTTCGGCATGCCACCGAGGCCTAAAATTGAAGCAACACTCTCGTTTTCATTAAGGGCTTTCACATGTGATATTTGCCAATTAATGT
>NW_020187031.1:2056013-2066356 GCF_900000015.1 Plasmopara halstedii | reverse complement strand
TAACGACAACAGCAAAATATTAATACAAATCTGAGTAAGATGAATACCACGTTTAACTAGTTAATCAAAGTACTATATTGCCAACTAATGCATTCTGATTGGCCCCTGCATTTTTATCTTCCGCACTCGATAAAATCTAAGCACTATACAATCTTCAAGTATCTCATTGAATTGAGCTCGTAACCCGTCGCTTCTACTCGACGTCACGCGTACAACAGCACTTGATACAGTTCTCTAACAAGCATAAGACTCACATCACTTAACGCACGTGTATCTTGCGCATATTTTGGTACCTCGCAAACTCCACGTCGCTCGGTTAATTTTTCATAAAAACCTCTTACATCATGGCATCTCTTGGCGGTGTTAGTGTAAAAGTCGTCGAAGCTCGTGGCATTCTTGCTGGCAACATGAGCGGTACGAGTGATCCATATGTGACTATCACTCTTCTTGATTCAAAGGGCGCTGTAATGCCAGCGGGTGGGACGTTTAAGACGAACGTTAAGAAGAAAACTTTAAGTCCGTCGTGGAACGAGACATTTATCGTAGCTGATAAACTCGATCTTCGTATTGTTTCAACGTTACGACTACTATTGCGTGATGAAGATAGTACATTCTTAAGCGGTGATGTGCTAGGTGTTGTTGATATTCCTGTATCGCTTTTAATTCAGCTTCAAGAGCCTCTGGATAATTGGTTTCAACTTACAAAGCATGAAAAGATGAAAAAAGATTCAAAGGGAGAACTTCATCTTGTATTAGAACGAGTCGTTCATGAAGAATCGATGGCTGGGAGAGGTACAGGTGTAAACATCAATCCAGAGCTCGAGATGAAGCCTAAAAATGTGAGCACTGAGCCACCAAATCTACTTTACGTGACACTAAAGTCGGGTTATAATTTACTTGGAATGGACAATAATGGCACGAGTAGTGATCCAATTGTCTTTTTATCATTTAATGGACAGAAACACGAGTCAACAAAGAAAGAAAAGACACTCAAACCTCAATGGAATGAGAAATTTGGATTCTTTGCTCCTGATGTCAAGAAAAAATTGTCACTTCTAGTTGAAGATTATGACGTAACGATTAATGATTTTATAGGTAAAGCAGAAGTGTCGTTGAACGATCTTAAACCAAATATCGAGAAAAATGTTTCAGTTGAACTTGGTGGGAAACGAGGAAAAAAGGATAAAATTGAGAGAGGTGTTCTCTTGCTTACGTTACTTTGGACGTACGACAAGAATGCACGAAATATTGCTGAAAAGAGAAAAAAATCGACATTCTTGCCGACTTTTGGCGCACCAGATCAAGATTATGACTCAGACGATAGTGACGGTGTCGAAATTGATGACACGACGGCTAATAAAAAGTCTGAAGAAGAATTAAAGAAAGAACGCGAAGAACGAGCAGCGAAACAAGCGGAACTCATGTTTGAATTGAGCAGTTTTGAGATCAAGTCTGGTGACTATAATGTACAGATCCATGTCATCGAAGCACGTGATCTCGTACCGAAAGACTCGACTGGTACGTCCGATCCTGTCGTGTATGTCGAAGTGTTTGGTGAGAAACAGCAAACTGCTGTTAAGAAGCAAGTGTTAAGTTGCTTTTGGGACGATCTTTTGATCTTTCCATTCCGAAACTTGGACAAGTCGGAAGTCGAGATGGGATTTGTGCGCTTGAGTGTCATGGATGCCAATACTTTTCAACGTGCTGAACTCATTGGCGCGGCACAATTTGACGTGTCGTACATTTATTCGCAAGCAAATCATCAATTGGCCAACGTCTGGATTGGTCTCACGGACATCACAAACACGACAAATCAAGGTATTCAAGGATATTTACGCGCATCGATCAGTATCATTGGACCAGGCGATAAACTTGTGCCGCCTCCTTCTCCTTTTGGTGAAGGCGCGACATCTGACATGAACAATGTAATTATGCCACCCAGCGTGACGCAAAACGTTCGTTTTCTTGGCGCTGTCATACATGTGGCTGAGCATTTGCCGCCAATGGACGTGGCAGTAGTTGGTAGAGGGGGTCTCGACGCGTATGTCAAAGGATCGATCGCTGGTGGAGACGCCATTCGAACGCGTGTGCGTACGAAAAAAGGTCGAAGAGACGAACTCTGTCCGAGTTTTAATGAGGAGTTGATGCTGGTGATCCGGGAACCATCTATGGCAGATTCCATTCAATTGGCAGTATACGATTGGGATCAAGTCGGATCCGATGAATTAGTTGGGTATGTGTATCAGAGTGTCAAAGTTGTCAAAGCAATGAATGGAAAGATTGGCCCATTCTGGGCCAACATCTACGGTGCGCCACTCCGTTTAAAATCCGTTGGTATTGGTGACTCATTAAAGAAGCAGATGAATACATACCCCGATATTGCTAGTACGTATCGTGGTCGTCTTCTCCTTACATTACGAATTCTAGACAATGATGATGGTCGATTTGATGAAACGAATCAAAAACGCAATACGAAACGCATTCCACGAGATCTGTACCCTCACGAACGAATTTATCGCTTGCGTGCACATTTTGTATGGGGTAGTCAAATCCCGTCGTTCATGAGCTCAAAACGTCCTGGACAGAAATCTAAGATGCAGCTCGTATTGTCGTGTGGTCTCACGGAGATTGCATCGTCCCGGACTCGAAATGTCAATGGAACGGTGGAGTGGAACAACATGGAAGAGAGTGAAAAGATGCTTTTACCGGAAGATCTAGCGCAAGTGCCCGACATTTTCTTGTACTTGTGTCGCGGTGATGGCGATACTCGAAAAGCAGTGTGCTTTCGGCGCTTTTTAGCCAAAGACTTGTTTGAGGGTCGTCCAGCTCGTGATGATGAGGTGGCAATCGTAGGTGGATTTAAAAACGAAGTGGGTTGGATATCATTGAAAGAAGACCAAGCAATTAATGCACTGGAGGATGAGACGTTTCCTGGTAATGTGTTGGTTCGTATCGGGTTTGGAACCGAAGAGATGGCCATGCACACAATGTGGGATCGCACCGATTTAGATGCAGTAAACAAACGCATTCCATACCAATTACGTGTTCACATTTATCAAGGTCGTCGACTTCCTCCGGCCGATTCGAATGGTCTGTTAGATCCGTTTCTTGTTGTTCGATGTATGGGAGAAGAGAAACTCACATCAAAAAAGAAAAAGACACGCGATCCATTGTGGTACGAAACCTTGCACTTTGACGTAAATTTACCAGAACTTAAATACGCTCCTCAAGTGATGTTACGTGTGATGGATTACGATGATTTTGATAGCAATGACTTTGTCGGACTTGCGGCCTTAAATCTTTCGGAAGCAATCATTCGGTCCTCGGATCAGGTCGCAGGCGAGCATCAACCATCGCTGCCAGATCCTCATTGGCATCATATCATGTTTCAAGAACCTGGTGATTGTGAAGGAGAGATTTTGGCTTCGCTTGAACTCATTCGAAAACAATTTCCAGACGAAGCTGTACGACGAGCACCTTCGATCGTACCCCGAAATCGAAAAGCATATCTTGAAATCACGGTCTTGGGCCTTCGCAATATGGAGCCGTACCAATTTATGCCAATCCAATTGCCGTTTATCGAGTTTGTGCTTGGAGGAAAGGAACATGCAGCTCAAGAAATGATCACTGAAAAATCGAAGCGACCGTCGGGAAGTAATCCAAATTTCTTGCAACGAATTGTCAAGGAAGTTGAGCTACCAGAAAATGCTCATTTTGCTCCTCGATTGAATATTATTGTTAAAGATACGCGTTTAGGCGGGTTTCAAACGCCTATTGTTGGCTCAGCTTCAATTGAAATGAGCTCAAAGATTCCGTGGTCAAAACACTATCGACCTCCTCAGAATGATACAATAGCGGAGATTGAGATCGAATCGGCGGATGAGTGGGCAGACGATGCTCCATTATTGGGAAAAACAGCAAGAGCGGACAATTCACCGGAATTCGAGTCAGTGGACAACGGCGCTGGTGTTTTTGGTGCGTTAAAGGGTATGGGAGTAGACTTTGATCCAACGGGAGCATTTGAAGAAGCATCGTCTCGGCGCTCGATACTTGAAGGTGAAGAAGATGATCCGGATTCAAAAAAATATTTGAAACATCGCGAAATCTTGGATGGAGAACTCGAATTAGAGTTGAAAACCAATCCGTTTGAGAAGTACGGACTGCACATTGGGCAGAAGAAAAAAAAATCGTCGTTTTTTGCGGCAATGAATCCGTTTGCCAAGAAATCTCGAAATGCGGGAGACGACGTTGGGATGTACAAGATGGCTGGATACTTTAAAGGATTGATCCGTGTCATTGAAAGAGAAGATGAAAAGCCATTGTTTGATTTCGAGACATTGCTCCAGACACTTCCGTACGAAGTGCGAGTCTACGTATTGGATGGTGTGGGTTTCGCACCCATGGACATAGGTTTAAATGGACGTCCTGGCAAATCGGATCCGTATCTACGGCTAAAACTGGGAGACAAGAAAATAAGCGATCGTAAGAATTACATTGAAGACACGACGGATCCGGATTTCTACAAAATGTTTATGTTTAATGCCAAGCTTCCAGGTGCAAGTATCTTGACAATTGAAGCAATGGATCATGATTTAATTGGAGGCGATGATTTGATCGGACAAACGTTCATTGATCTTGAAGATCGACTTTTTGACAGGAGATGGCAAGGCATGGGAACGATGTACGAGACGTCAAGTCGTTTACGGCTAAAGCCCCTCGAGACACGCACGCTCAATATTCCCACGTCTCGAGCGCCAATGGGAACGATCAAGCTCTGGATTGATATTTTGAGTCCTGCTCAAGCTCATGATTACCCTGCAATTGATATTTCCTTGCCTCCGCCATTGGACATGGAACTCCGTGTTGTCGTTTGGAAAGCACGCAACATGCCGTCATTTGACGCATTGGAAGACATGAACGATCTGTTCTTTCGCTGCTGGATGGAAGGATCCGAGTATCAAGAGACAGATATTCATTGGCGTGCGAAAAAAGGTAAAGGATCGTTTAATTGGCGCATGAAGTTCCCAATCACTCTGGGTCATAAACAATTGAATACCAAGATCCCGTACTTTCACATTCAAGGTTGGGATAAGGATGTTTTGTCTGCAAATGATGCGATTGGAGAACATACATTGGATCTCGGTCCTTTCTTCCGTCGGGCGTATAAGCTCAAAACGAACGTTCAAGTGTATGAAGACGACGATGAAACGAGAAAGAAGAAGAAGAAAGCAGCGTCTGATGATGATGCAGCAGTCAAAAAAATTCGAGAAGCCACTGGACTTTGGGACGATGACGATCCCGCAGATTCCAAGTGGTTGAAGCTAGAGAGTCTCAATCATAAGACAAACACACGCAATTTTATGGGCGAAGTCTGCGTCTCGCTTGAGTTGGTGCCTGGTGAGACGGCGAAGAAGAATCCTGTGGGTCAAGGCCGATCATCTCCGAACAATTCTCCGTACTTGCCGCCTCCTGCCGGTCGTCTCTCGTTCTCGTTGAATCCGTTTAAAGTATTGAATGACTTGTTAGGTCCTTCCATTTGCCATCGATTGACGTGCTGCTTCTGTTGCGTCCTCTTTATGGTGCTCGTCTACTTCCTGGCGCCATTTATCAACGTGGCGATCATTACTCTTCGGGGGTAATTGGACAGAAGCGCATGTTTTGAATGTTATGGTTGCATTTGTTTAAGTCGATCAAACGTCGTGTTGGTCGTCATAAAACCGTTTATTTTTTTCTATACTTAGGATTGTGATAAGAGACGTGCGTTTCTCCATGTAAAGGGTGTCACAGTGCCGCTTGTGATGCCTCGGCTTGCGAGCAATCGGGTCGGGATCCAGGTGACTCAACAAGACGATGTGATGGTTAGTAACGAGACAACAGTTCATTCTCAAATCAAGACCAGTGAGTCTCTTTTGACGCTGGAAGCGGCCAAAGCACAACGACAAAAGGAACGATTGCGAAAGAAAAAAGCTGAGCGACGAGCTCAAGCGAAACAACGTCTGGCTGATAAAGCGCGACGACAGGAGGAAAGAGAGCAGCATGAGGTGGAAAAGATGACGAAAGAGGATTTTTCGATCAGTTGGAAGTTTGAAGAAGAATACTCGGTGCAGCCAACGTCAACCACGATCGAGTTGTTACCGAAAAGTAGCCAGAATTCTCACTCGTATAGTCCAGATGCAGCCGCTTTGACGATACAAAAAGCGTTAAAACGGCAATTAAGAAAATGCCAGTGGATATTTCGACACTCGCCCCGAATTTTCGTCGAAGAAACGAATATGATGATGACTTTGGATGAGTCAAACACAATATTTACGTTAGATGAGATGCTTCAAGTTGTTCCTCCATTAGATCTACCTCAATTAAAGCCATGTGTGTCTCCACGAAGCGTCAACTCTTGCTGTTCCTGCTCTGACGAAGGATCGTATCCATGCTCGTGCTCATCGTATTCTTGTTCTTGCTCCTGTAGCTCGAGTTCGTCGGAATCATTTCATATTGAATCCGAGGAAATTGCTAGAATTGAACGACATGGAATTGAGAAGACACTGACTGTCGATGATCATCTAATGGCTGTCAAGATTCAAGCAAGAATTCGTGGAAATCAAGGACGAATCAAAGCTCTTCGACAAAGTCTCGCATTGGATCAACAATTAAAACACGATGCAATGATTGAATTACAAGAAGCAGCTGTAGTGAAGATTCAGACGAGAGCTCGACACATGTTAAAACGAAAGAAACGTGAAAAGATTCGAGGTGATCAAAAGAACGTTGAATCATTAACATCAGAACCAGGAGTGTATGCAACTTGTACTGATATCGGAATGTGGCCAAAAGAACTTGATCTCGAGGCTCTTGAAGCTACGTACGATATCGAAGAGATGAATTTCACTGGAAATGAACAACACGTTCGAGTCTTTTGTGGGACGTGGAATATGCATGCGAAGAAACCGCGAGATGATTTACGTCATTGGATTCGGTGGCACAAGTATCATATTGTAGCAGTTGGGAGTGAAGAATGTATTCATTCTATTGCAAAGAGTGTTGTATTTACGTCGAAAAAGTCATGGGAAAACAAATTAAAAGAAACAGTAGGACCAAATTATGTTCTTGTGGCATCTCATGCTTTGACAGCAATTCACAATGTAGTGTTTGTACACACTAGTCTTGTGCCATTGTTAAGTAACATTCAATCGGATGCTGTGGCAACAGGATTAGGTAATCAACTTGGTAACAAAGGTGGTGTTGGAATTGCTTTTTCACTTGGTGCCACAACTTTTGCATTTGTCAATTGCCACTTTGATGCACATCAAGGAAATGTAGCAAAACGTAATGGAAATTTTCATCGTATAAATTACGAATTGAAACTTTCCCCTCGTACTCTTTCAAATACACTAGACGAGGGGACGATTAGTCCACTTTCAAACATTAAAAGTGGACCACAAGGACTTGGACGTACGTCTGTAAATCGCTTTTCATTACCAACAGTGACTGGAAGTAACTTTTCAAGCTCAAGACGTGCCGTTAGTGAATTATTTGATCGTGTTTTCTGGTATGGTGACTTGAATTATCGAATCAATGGTACGAGACGTATGGTAGATACTTTACTACTACAAAATCAATATGATGTTTTGTACGCCAATGATCAATTACAACGTGAGATGAAAGCTGGTCATGTCTTTCCTCATTTTCAAGAAGGACCTTTACATTTTCGACCAACGTATAAATTTGATAAACGCAGTGACGTGTATGATTCTTCGTCAAAGCAACGAATTCCATCTTGGACTGATCGTGTTTTATATTTATCGAACCAGAAAGAGCATGATATTCAAGTGTTAAGTTATCGTAGTGAACCAAACTTTCGAACATCAGATCATCGACCTGTATGTGCTACATTTCAAGTTTCATTTCATAAGACAGAGGAATTCATGTCATCACAACGTGATGAGAATCTTGCTATTAGTCAAACATGCATTCTTCAATAATATGTACGACTGGTGAACAATTGTACTATCAAAATGTTAGAAATGTCATTAGAAACACTTCAAATAGAATACTGTCCGATTTTAGACAATTTCTTCTTCACGAAGCTTGACACAAAGTGGTACATTACATTGCGAAACTGTACAGCTCATTGCATGATACGCAAAGAGTTCAGCTGTTAATCGAGCAAGTCGATATGATCGCCATTTATCACTATGTGATACCCAACAGACGCAGCGCAAGAAACGTTTCATGTATCGACATAAGACTTGAAATTCAGAATGGGTACAATTGATTTCGTCGCAATTACAAGCGTGAATAAGCAGTAAATTACTTTTTTCCGGATCATTTTCAAGCATTGGTGCAATCTAAACAATTAGAAAAAAAAACATTAGAAATGGTAAAATTGATAAGAAAAACCAAGAAAAGTACTGGTATCGCCGTCGGATCGTTTTGATTTGGTTCCACATTGTCGGGTATTGGTCTTATTGTCGTTGTGACTAGATTTTCTGACTTTATCACAACAGAAGGTGTCGAATACTTATCACAACACTTCGGACAATACCATGATTCGTCAGGTACCGATTGAAGTGGTGGATCAAGACAGAAAATATGATATTCGGCATTACAATCGTCACATAACATAATTTCATCTTCACGATCCGATTTTTTACATACTTCACACGCTGTTTCTGATGTTTTCTCATCCATATCAATATCTTGACTTTTCCATGTTGTATGAGGATCTGGTTCAAAGTCACTAAGTTCATCCATTGGATTCACTTCACGCATATCAATTTCACTAGATGATTCACTTGTATAGTCACGAATGTTAATAAATTCTGGAGTTGTACCACTTGTTTCTTGGGCTAATTAGAAAAAAAAAATGATTGTAAATTACCGAATAAATTACACACATAGAAATAGAAACCGTGTAATTTATACCTGGACCCAACTGCTCAACCTTAACGCTTGGAGCTACTGATTCATAACGTGATCCTTTACTAGAATCAAGACGTGGAATTGTTTGTCCTGGAAATTGAGAAATTGCTAACTTTACAAACGCATCAATGCGCTGGAGATCGAGATCTTGCGCTACAGCTTCCTCCCAGTCGAATCGCACACGTGTGCTCATTTTAGTTTAATATGATTGAGGAATGGGACATTATATACTAAAAATAAAATATTAAAGTTGTTTGAGGTCTACTATTATTTTTTTGTTAAATTTAAGTATGATGTAAATTACACGTTGCAATTTTAAGAAATGTACAGCATTTATATAGAAAATGAAATGCATAAGATGATGTTATCATGCTGTTGCACCAATTGATTCAGTTGTTGGTCTATCAAGGATTTTATTTGAACCTTATCTCCTTACAGTGTACATCGATACTAACACCGATAGTATATTTTATTAAGGTATGATCTGAACAGTTCCTACTGCTCTGGACATGTGTTGGTGACGCAACCAGGTCGCGTGAGGACTGAGAACCACCACTATTAAGAAAAAGAAGAAGCTTAAGGTGAGGAGACTTATGGCGTGCAGGGCTAGCTGTAATGGATCGTATCTAGTCACCTTTGACGTGCATTGTGGGGACAAATAACAAAATCATTACAGTACGACAGATCCCACATGCATGTCTGGATAATCTCACGAATGTCTTCGGTTTTAATCAGTACAAAATGATGGTTTTACTTGGTGATACCAACGTTATGGGCCAGGTCTCATTACACATGTTTTGAGTCTGACATTGACCGTACACCCTGTATAGTTGTATCTGTCCTTTCAGCTCTGACGTATCAGAACTAGAAGTATTTGTCAGGTTAGGGTGGGTAAAGCTTTTTGGCTATAATAATAAATGTCACTTCATCTTTCCTCCTCTCTACGTAAGTCAACGACCCGCTGGAAGCGAGCAAAACGCGGTGAGGAGGGTCAGTTGACCTGAGCCTTCCTTAAAATGTTCAATTCTAGTTACACTTGGCAGCACTAGTAGTCATTTTAACGCCGACATTTTCGCAGCGGGGCTGTCATTGCTCATTGCTTAGAGAAAGCTAAGCTAAGGCCACCGACCTTACGCTCTAAACTAGAACCAGTATGAGTGTAGCAGATAGCAATCCGTTCATTCCAATAGTACGCACAACATTAACCAAACTCTTCCGCTTGAAATGTTAACTATGAAGTGCATCCAAAGCCCTCAGTGACTGAGCACCGCGCCAGCCACGGGCGACGGATTACCTCGTCGAGGATTTGGAAGAAGTCAACTTTGAGTCGGATACTCCTTTCCCATGACGGGGAGAAGAGGAGGGCAAGGTGTCGACATGATCCCTGCTCGATCCTTGCGGACACCGTGTCCGTTCCCCGATCTCTC
>NW_020187031.1:2049164-2056003 GCF_900000015.1 Plasmopara halstedii | reverse complement strand
TTTGATGTTCCCGCCACAGAACAACGGCTCGCGATCTGTCGCGGTTTTCGTAATTATGAATGGCTGGAGCGGATATCACACTGTGTTCTTGCTCACCGATACGAGTGGGAAGACTGTGAACAAGTACATGCAGCGCTACGTGCTGTGGGAAGGGCGCCAAGCTGGTCGTGGGATCACGAAGATTGTCCAGCGTGGGCACGAGCCTGCAGTAAGCGCGAAGTTTCCGTTTCAACGCATTCTCACAGAGGAAGGTGGTGAATTGGTGAACAAGGATATGAAGGCGTTCTATGCGAAGCATGGAATTGAGCACATCAAAGTCGGACCTAATAGCTCACATCTGAATGCTGTGGAGCGTGCGATCCACTCGTTGAATGACTACACGAAGACGCAGATGCACAAGTCCGGATTTGCTCTTTCGCTTTGGTGGTATGCCTTTTTGTATGGGGTTTACATCAAGAACATGATGTACCATCGAGCCATCTATGCGATTTCAGTCCAGCGAATGCTCGGCGTGAAAGCTGATGCGCACCACTTGAGGCCCTTTGGCTCGCTCGTGAACATTCAGGTGCTGAACACACCGGAGCGTCCGAAGAGTAACGACAATGCTATCATCAGCTATCTACTTGGGTTTGAAATAGACATCGTTGGCGCACGTGTGTATTTCTTCAGCGAGAACTCAGTCAAGTTTGTCGCTGAGGTTCGCGTTATTGAGGACGTGATGTACGGCGGCCGTCATCACGTCGATCCAACAATTTGAGATGATGGTGAATGGTTACGGTTTGCGACCGAAGAAGTTGGATAGCAAGACGACACGACCAGCATCTCGAGTGACGGCGGCGTGGACATGGAAAGCATCCATGAGTCTAGCCAGAGCGTCGTACCTGACAACTCGGGGGATGCAGAGTCTATTGTCAGTGCTACTGTTGCGTACAAGGGATCGATCGGCAGACGTCGATGAGGATGACGAAGACGAAGATCACGACAACCAGGACGGCGGTGAGAATCGCCAGGATACGGGTGACCGGGCGGATGATAGTCATGATGATGACGAGTCTGTCTCGGCTAATTTTAAATCGAAGGTGGACCCAGCAGACGAAGGTTCGGTCGCCGATGCGACCGAGGTGGGCGAAGACGTAAGCTATCCAACCGACGAGCAGGAATCGACTCACGAGCAGGGCTCGGAGGCCAAGAATCATACGGAAAACGGCCGGAGCAAGGACTGTGACGATACCGGTGCTGTGTCGGAACCGACCGTCACGGAACGATCCGTGCTTGAGAAGATCATACTGCCAGAAGGCCTGCGAAAGCGAGTGGAACGGGACGACACCCCGTCAGAAGAACGAATGAAAGAACGTCGCACAGGCTTACGTCAGTGGACGAGCCGACCGGCTCGATTCGATGACTTTGTCAGATGGGAAAGTATTGCGACGAAAATATTGGGTCGTAATGGCAGACCGATTGGTGTCAAGAACATCAGAGTCCCAAAGAATCGACGCCAAGCTATATAAAGCTATGAGTTCTAAGTATGCGGATTTCTGGCGAATGTCTGAGCGGGAGGAAATGGTTGCGCTCAAAAACAAGGAGGTCTTGGGACAGGTCAAGAAGACCGAGATGCGGTGAAGACCAAGTGAGTCCACACGATCAAAACGGATGCGCGAGGCTTCGTTGTGAGATTCAAGGTGAGAGTCGTGGGGCTCGGAAATTTCCAGAGGCCATGAATCGATTTTCTGGAAACTTCGTCGCCTGTCGTGAGAATGTCTCCGTTTCGCATCACGGCGACCATGACAGCAGAGTTTGATCTTGTACTCTACGGTGGGGACATCAACACTGCGTATCTAAATGCAACACTCGAGACCGCTCAGTAAGTCGATGGGATCGAGGGGTATCCGTGTGAGGACCCGTCGTATGTCTACGTGGTGCGGAAGGCGCTGTATGGCTTGCGCCAATCCGGTCGTGAATGGAACTCGGAGATAAATGGGTATTTTTTGAACCGCGGATTTGAACGGTGTGCTACGGAACCCTGTCTCTACTACTCGATCGACGGAAAGAAGATTGTGCTGCTATTGATCTACGACGACGACATGGTTTGTGCCACGAATGATGAGGAGTGCAAGATCGGGTTGTTTGCTGAGCTCGACAAGGCGTATGGCCTGAAGGACCACGGGAGGTTGACTGAGTTTCTGGGTATCGAAATGACCCAAACCGAGGAGGGTGTGTTAATCAGCCAGCTGCCATTGTCATGCGCTGGTTCATCATCCCCATCATAACACACAGCTTGTCTTTTCGAACCTTATCGAGTGGCTTGGTGAACGCATCGGCCGGGTTGTCTTCTTCCTTTACATTCACGAGCTTAATCAGACCACGCTACACCTGGTCACGCACGAAGAGCTAACGCAGCTCGATGTGGCGCGTGCGCCGCGAATAAGTCGGGCTGGTAGCCATCACGTGTGCCGCACTATTGTCGATACCAATGACCGGTCGCACGTGCATAGACGGGAATATCTCAGACAAGAAATTGAACTGCGGTTTCGCTACCATAGCAGCTTCACATGTAGCCACATACTCAGCCTCAGTCGTGGGCCACAATCTACCGACGCTTGGACATCCATGTAACCGCTCCACTCGCCAGCATAAAAACGAATCCGCTCGTGATCATCCTGGTCTCGGGGTCACTTCCCCAATCACTATTCCAAAATCCGCTCAGGGTCAGCTCCGTACGGCCCCCGGATCCCTTCCTGCACATGAGATCGCGCGTCTGAGTGCTCAGAAGTTATCGTAATGCGCGCTTGAGCGTTGCCACATGCTTCACAGTCGGGTTCGCGACGAATCTACACAACTGGCCGAGTGCAAATGCCAGATTCGGCCTGTTTCCGGTCGCGAGATACATGAGCATGCCCAGTGCTCTCTGATATTCAAAGCTGGAGTCGAAGCTGGAGTCCTCCGCAGCAGGTGCGAGTCTCGTGGTGGACTCCATTGGGCTCCCACACTGCCTTGCTCTGCCAAAGCCGAGCTTGTAGGCGTGTTGAAAAACGAATCCGGATACGATTATCCGGATGGCCGTTGGCGGTTGAAGTGGCCTAAGAGGTCGCGGTTTTTTTTTTCTGGGCCTGGGGGGGGTCTCGGTCCAGGTGCATATTCTAGGAGCTAGGTGCGCGGAGAATGCCTTGGTTTTAATACATCAGTTGCTCTTCCACCATCCGCAATCTAGCACACCTTTTAACGCACAGACACTTCCGCTCCTGGGTGGAGCGAAACAACAACTTTTTTAGTATTTCTACTTTTACTTAAATTCAATATTGACAATTTTTAGGAATAAAAAAAAGGTTTGAACCCATTATTATTAGGAAGGTCTAACTATTCTGTATTTTTTTATCAACAATCTAAAGTTACGTGCTCTATGACGTGTGGCAAACATTCTATCCCCCCACGGACCTATCAGAGACAGGTTTCCATCCATGATGAGTGGTGAGTTCAGTTCCATATCCGACACCAAACATACTAACATCCCTTTGCATTTTTGCGTATACTTCCGTATGATTGTTCCACATTCTTTATTATCTCCCGCCAAAGGAAACTGAGGACCCCCTGGTCACTTCCTTCTTTGATTGAATGATCAACTTTTGCCTCATAAACTTGAGGAATCACTCGTCTGCAAATTTTGTCCGCCACACAGTAGTGCTTGACTCAGCCCTATTGTTTCATCGCGAAAAAGATGTGTATCACTCTCAGCTTCAGGGTCTGGTACTCTACTTGAAATTAACTGTCACCCATTTTCTTATAATCTCCTGTAAGAGAGACTGCGGACCCCAGTCGTTTCTACTCGTAATTGGCTCTAGCATAGGATACACCATTACACAGCTGTGGCTATACCGTTTGCTAAGAGACACACCCAGAGTACCACGACATATAGTTGTATACAAATCTGCGAATTTATTCGCTTCTCTATGCTCATCCCGAGACCGGGGCTCACTGTAGCATCTTCGTCTCAAACATTGCGATTCACTTATCAATATCGTTGCTTTCCAATTTGTACAGTGTGGTTTCCTGATTAAAGGCGATCGTGTCTTCGTGCCCGCGCTAAAAGCGCGTCTGCTTCCAGGAAAGTGTGACTTCATGACTCAACACTTCACCGGGGAAGAAGTTCGTGGCTTCTAACTCTTTCAACTTCCACCCGATTCATATTTCGTGGCATTAAGCTTTGTCATATCCAGGATAAGATCAGAACATATTTCCAAAATTAAGAAGAGGTGCTGTTTTACTCTATTGTTTATTAACCTATTATTATTTAACCGAGACTTCGATCTTTGATCATTCATTCCATACACAACACACGGATATTGCATGCGTACTTATAACTTCAATGGCTCCGCATACTGTCTACTGTTTTCGACAACCATGTGTCGTACGTAATTGAATGCCGCCACTTTGTTAATCACGACTTTTCACATATTCACGAAGCATTGAAAGTCTATATAAACAACCAGCAACCATGAGCCAGGAGTTTCACCAATTTCTGAATTAGCCGCTTTGTTCAAGGCTGAATATGCTGACCTCAATCTCCCAATTTTCATGTTTCCGCTAAGAATCTGCTTTCCCTCGAGGATATTACCTTTTGCCCTTGCGAAGGGCCCGACCCTTTGCACTTTCGTTTCAAGTCACACCTGTTTGGGTGCCATCAGTGAAGATAGCAACCGTCACCAATGAGATGACGCCATTATAGCGATACGATCTCTTAACTTCTTGAGATAATCTGTTTGATTTTGCAGGTAGACAGATACTTTAAACGCACTCGATTCGTCAGGTTGGGCGGTGCAAACATCCAGCGCATCTATTTAAAAAACACCAATTTACTGAGGCACGCCCATTCTCGTGCGCTACCTCCTAGCTTGGATACGTACTTTACGAATCTGTCATGGGATCGACTTCTAGTGGTCCAAGTGCAACGGAATTGCCGTTCACCTTTAACAGAGAATGCTTCAAGTCAATAGTCCGTGTATACATTGCAAAGAGATTGGATTGTACGCTACAACCAGAACCGAGCACCCTCCTGATTCAATATGTTGTCTGGGTCATTAAGAAACGAAGAATGCAATATATCAAAAGAAATATTTTTACAATAAATGCTGAAAAGACACAGCAAGACATCAAAACCAACCTTTTGTACAGCATGCACGCAGAATTTTCGTGAATGAGTCCTGAAAATACTTTGCTTTAGCGCGTGCCGAGCTCTTCATACCAAAGCTCACTATGAGGCTTGTTGCTATTTGACAGGTGCCTGTCTCCCACAAAATAATAGTTAAGGCCGACACCTTAAGCCAGTTTGTAACATGGTATGTGATTCTAGATATCTCCAGGTTAGAACTTCATTATGCTGTACTAAGACAAGGCGATGGACAACACCTTGGCTATTCTAGTAATTGGTCGACTGCAAGTAAGTTCAGGACGCATCGGTTTCAAAAAAGTTGGCAAAAGATCATTATATTACGTACAAATGAGAATCAGTATCTGCCTCTTATAACAAGCATTCAAACCATTTCACTGGCTTGTGCGAGTCTCTAAACAGCGAGTCTCCATGGAGAAAAGCTGTATCAGCATGGTTTAAACCAGTCAGATAAAAAGTGTCGTTATAGGAATTACCGAAAGTGGACATCTCAAGTCCTTTCGAGCAGCTCAAGTACTCAACGATACCATCATTTTGCTTTGATTTGTGGTTGACGAAGGTGCCTCCCATGAAGTACTTCATCTGATCAAATGAAAAAAGCCCCGAGAAGTTGTCGCTGCACATTGCAGCATGGACATTCGAACGGAATGCGTCCTGAGCGGCAGAAAATGCTGCATTGAGAGCTGACGTGCTGAAATTCTCGTCCTGGTAAGCAAGCCCCAGGGTGGAATTGTTGACAGGGCATTGTCCAATTAGGTTCACTATAGCCTGAATAAATACGTTTTTGCCGCTGCAAGCGTTCTGGACGTAGTCGGAGCCCATACTACCACCCATCGGTGCACTCAAACTCACCCATGAAGTGTTTGATGCAAACGAGCATTGTCCATTTGCCAGAGCACCAGCCATCATGAGACCGCCCATTGAGTGCGTGACAATGATTGTGTCCGCTATGGTTCTCGATGAGAAGCTGCTCGTATTACTCACGGATAGAGAGAAATTGCATACCTTTTGCTGCAAGGTAGCATCGGTCCACGGGTTGTCGACGGTGTTCAGCTGGGCATAGTGCACGGAGGAGCAGCACGGTGCGCTTTTGGAAAGATCTCCAAAGTAGCTTGACTGTGTTTGAAGCGTGGTCTGTTCCGTGTCTTGACCAAGACCGTGGAAGAAGATACAGGGACGTGGGGTCGACCTACATCCACAAGATGAAGGTGCCAGAGTTGCGGTAGATGTAGCCTGCAAATTACGTTGCTTTGAAGACGGAATGGGCTGACCAGTCAACAAGGCGAGCGTCGTTTCCGATACTGAAAGGGGACTCACGACAGTTTCGCAAGTCAGTGCCTCATCATCACTTAGTTTGGGCGCAGTTATGGTGACTGGACTGTCCAAATAGTCGACAACAATATCCAAATCGCAATTATGAACGACAAAACCAGTTGAGCCTAAAGAGCAAATGACGAATTTTGAATCCCCAAGAGTAGTCTTGAAGAGATTTCCACTGGCGCAATTGATTGGTTCATTGCCAGCGATGGCACTAGAAACCATAGTGGCATTGTTAAGCGCCGAGATGATGTCACTCAGAGGCGGTAGCAGGTTTGATTGAATACACTGAGCAGTGAAATTGCCCCCGTTACCAAGAGCAGATGTCACGGAATAGGCAATTCCATTTACCAACATGTAT
>NW_020187031.1:2044668-2049154 GCF_900000015.1 Plasmopara halstedii | reverse complement strand
GTATACTCTTGGAAGTCAAGCTTCCTCTGTGCAAGGTGCCGTGTGACCCGTCACAATTCCTGTAAGAGGCTGCGAGCAAGAATGCATTCTTACGTCCCGTACCTCTGTGTGACGTCATAAAAAATACGATAGTGTTGAGGGGGAAAGTAGCAAAGATCCTGAGATTGCCTTACCAAGTCTCCCATCCGCGATCGGATTTCTTCTCTGTCAATTAAGCGGGGCAAGAATTTGCGCATTTTGTCCAGAATTCCGAAGAAAATTCACAGGCAAAATGATGACAGATCTCCTTCCGAAATCGAAAAGAGTTACTTTCGGCTTCTGCACTTACTTCGCGATTTCCGCGTCCACCCAACCTTTTTTAAGGTGCAGTGAGCAGCGGGGCTGCCGTAGCTCTTTTGCTTAGAAGAAGCTAAGCTAAAGTCAACGATCTTACGTTCTATACTAAAACTATTATGTGTGTATCGGATCGCAATCCGCTTACTCCAAAAGTAATAACAACCTTAAACTCAAAGCAACTAAAATGTTCCTTTCAAAATATTAGCCGTATTTCTATTGTATTATTTGCGGTAGAGCCGCCAATATTGAAATCTCTAGGTTTTTCTAACTAGATAGTAATAACAAATTAAAATGCATAACTACTAGCAGTCCCGCCACGTATTAGCTTCTTGTTAAGGTGTAGCCATACCATAGCGTGGTCACACCATCCTGTGTGATCCACATCATCCCAGGGTACGTGTTACCCTGTTACACTCTACCTCATAAAAACTGTAAATACCCACAATTTACATCTAACTGTCGCCTCGTAGGAGGTGACGCGTGTCTAAGACACTTCTACACCCCCAAAACCTTCTTCACGCATTTGCTGCTCAATAATTCCTGCGCAGAGAGCACAAAAGACACATAACCTTGCTGGTAGCGAGGAATCCCGCGGTCAAAGCTCTTCATCTATTTCTACACAGGTTACATCTCCGGACAGTACGTTTGCGACTTCACGGGAATCACATCACATGCCCTCAGCGACCGAACGCCGCACACCGCGCCGCCACGGGCGACGGATTACCGCGTCGAGGATTCGGAGTAAATGACAACGAGTCAGATACTCCTTTCCTAGAATGGAAAGAAGAGGAGGGCAAGGTATGCCAACGGCGCGACGTGAGCAGGACACCGTGTCCGTTTCCCGACCTCTCGACTTCCAGGGGAAGTGGCTATATTTTTCAAGAGCCTTGACAAGGGGTGGAGAATGCTCAAGGTGCGACTCTCATGCGCTCGTATCCACGTTCGGTCCTTGACCCGCCTGTGGAATACGGTTTCTGCTCGGTGAATCTCGCTACTGAAACGAAAGACGCCGTTACGCGTCTAGGTAGTCGGGCCCCCGTTCACTACACAAGCCGAGCTTGACAACGAAACGCTCTCCGAGCTCGCTTCTTGGTACCTCAAGAAATCAAAATCGATAGGTACCGCGCTCGGCTTTGAGCCGAAAGTGGAGGCGCTCCTGTACGTGCAATGCGCACGACTCCTGTGTTGCTCGCCCCTGGCGAAATCACTGCAGATGATGACGGGCTCTTTGAGCGATAGATGCAGCGGCACCGGAAACTTTCCTCGCTGTCTAACTTACAGCGATTTCACAAGAAGGTGGACGTGCGCGCGGAACGCCATCTTCGGCTCGAGTTCGCCAAACTCAAGGCGCATCGCCGACTTCCGTCGTGTTTTCGCCTTGCGACGTATGGATCAATCAATCAAGTTCCCGTGAGCTCTGTGCTTTCTCACACGGGTGAGTCTGCGACCACAGCAGATCAGGGCTATAGCTCGTGCTCAGCTCATGACCCTTCGGGATCCCTGGCTATTGCCGAGAAACGCAAGGAGAACAACGACGCCGAACGTCATCATACCGCTGATTATAAGCGTCTACAACGTCTGGGCAGTCTTGCCAAAGTGGCCCTCAAACTCCCACATGATCTCAGAGTCGGGGTATCCCCGGCTCTTCACAAGATATTGGATTTCACACTGTCGACGACGCTGACCCACAAGACGTTTCACGTGATAGTGGACACCGCCGTTCTCGTCGAGAAGACTCGGCAGTTGACGATGACGACTTGGTCGATCGCCATCCAGTGCTCTTCGAGCATTTGGGGACATGGTCTGTCGCGATCGGGACTCTGCTGTTCATCATGCTGGGATCGCATACCGCTGCGCGGAAGGCCTCGGAGCACTTTATGTATCAACTGTCTCACGTTGCGGACAATCGCGCTCTGTCGAAGCGACTCCTAGACGTCGAGCAGACGAATGTGCGACGGTGGACTGCCTGGCGCCGTAAGAAACGGAAATTGTTGCACTCGTGCTCAAAGCCATTTGCTGGCTCAGCTTCAGGGTGGTCGAGCGCCTGTTGGCGCCTGCGCTACCGCGTTCACTACCGGATACGGTTTGAGCAAACCCACATTGAACACCGGGTGGGTGCGCATCCGTTTTGGAAATTTAGGTGACCCCTTTTCGCCACGACCTTAAAAGGTCCAGTAAACCGTGGACGGAGCTACGTCTTGAAAACAGCAGAAGCTAGATGTGTATTTGAATCTTTTTAGCCTTTGAAAAAAAACAGATCTCTGACCTCAAACTTTTCAACACTTCTTTTGCTTCTTCCGTCTGCATATTCTTTCTGCATGTCTTGGCTTTCAGCCATAGCATTGCGAGCGTGTCGAAAGACACTCAGTCTAGTAGACTGGGAGTCATCGACTTCTATACGAACAGCGAAGGAGCTGACATCAGCAAGCCACTCGGCTATTCCTACCCGCCAATTCCTGATCCATATAATGGCGACGTCAGCGGGATGCGAGGATGAACGAGCCCGTTCGCGTAGAACAGCGTGTAGCCGGAAAAATCATGCACTGTATCGTTCAGAGCGAACTCTACAAGTGAGCATGGCGCTCCAGTGCCTCGGCATCTCAGCGCAGACGCTGCGAAGAACGTCTTTAGCGACGCGATTCACGCGCTCAGTTTGACCATCGGTCTGCGAGTGGTCTACTATTGACATAGTCAACTTGGTGCCCAGCATCTTGAATATCGTCGCTTAGAAATTCCAGGTGAAAGGAGGGGTCTCTGTCAGAAACAATTGACTCCGAGGGTCCATGTTGTCGAAAGACACGAGCCACAAACAGTGTTGCCGTACCCAAACCGTCGATGGTGTCCGGGACCGCCGCAATGTGAACCGTCTTGCTCGAGCGGTCAAAATAAACCACTACATTCCTGTTCCCCGCCGAGTCCTTAGGCAGAACCCAGAAGGTACCGGTAATATGACCAGCGGCGCCGCCGCATTCGGAGAGGGTTGAATCCTCTGGCACGTATCACATGTGCGCACATATGTGCTCGGTCATTTATACAGCTTGGGCCACCACTGTGGCAACTCTAAGTTCTGTACGTCTTCTCACGAGCGAGATGACCACTGAGTGGAGTGTCGTGGGTCGCATAGAAGATGCATTATTTAAATCCTCATCGTGAGGAGCCACAGTTCGTGGCATATCCGCTGAATTGGTACTATAAACCCTTTATTCAACGAGTATTGGTGTAATTAAGCGTGCAATCTCGCCAACAATTTCTTGTCCGAGTTTCCAAACTTCTTGCTCCCAAAAGCCTTTAGCAGCGCTTAACACGTACAACACCCGCGTCTGCGGCGCGGATCAAATCCGTCACTGACGACGTCACCGTCGTGCCATGAGCATGCTCGTAATCTGTTCTGTGTGACAATGCATCAGCCAAAGCATTCTGCTTTCCTGACTTATACTTCAACTCAGGGTTATATTTGGCAAAGAAGTTGAGCTATTTGGCCATCCTTTGCGAGAAGTGAGGCGACTGAGTCGCAGTGCGTAGTGACACATGATCTGTGAAGATCACAAACGGCTTTGAGCCAAGCAGGTGCACCCTTAACTTGACAAGTGCATACTTCATCGCAAGTTATTCCTTGTCGCGGACTGGATAGTTCTTCTCCGCAGCCTTTTTGGCGAGATTCGAATGCGATCACCCGATCTCGCCCCTCTGCGTCAGCTTGCAGCAGTGAACAGCCGATGGCAAAGTCCGAAGCATCACAGCCGATACTAAAAGGAAGATCGTGGTCTGGTAACGTCAATATTAGTGCATGATGGAGGCTGTCTTTGTCCCGTAGAACTCTCCCGATGCTCGGTATCCCAACCCTACTCCGCATCCTTCTTAAGAAAATTCGACAATGGCCGTGCCATTTTTTTTCATGATTCGCGCTATACTTGCGCAAGTCTTTGGCGAGGCCAAGCCTCTTGCGTAAGTCATTTGGTTCTTGGAAACGGCCAGTTCACAGTAGCCTTGACCTTAGCGAGAAACCCTCGAAGGCCACGCTTCCCAATGAAGCATCCTAAAAAGGGAGTATCTTCTGCGCCGAAGATGAACTGGTCGGCATTAGCAAAAAGCTGATTCGTGCGCATGCTTTCGAGCACCACCATTAAATGAATGATATGGTTTTCTTCAT
>NW_020187031.1:2043159-2044658 GCF_900000015.1 Plasmopara halstedii | reverse complement strand
CTCTCATGAGCAATTGGTAATACCCATCGACCAATTCGAGTGCACTGTACTTCGTACAGCGAACCATATTGTTCCGGAGAACATCTTTTTGGAAATCGGCCTCTGTGTCGGAATGGTGGCAGCTTTGAGCTTAATATAAGCGTGAACAATACGTCACTTGCCGTTCGGTTTCCGGACACAAAATGGTGGGTGTCGAATGGAGAGACTTGCTCTTACGCACTATTCCTGCGTCGTGATTCGCACGGAAGAAGCCGTCAATGACGTCACACTGCTCTTTGGGCAGAAGTAAATGGCGTGTTACGCAGTTTTTGGCTTCCGGAACCAGAACGATCTCATGACGCACACCTCGGTCCGGAGGTTGGACCGAAGGCGGGTCTTTGGAGACGACGTCTTAAAATCTCTTTACCAAAGGGTAGTACGGATCCAAGAAAAACCGTAGGATCGACGATCCACTTCGTGCGTTCGGCACTCTCGTGGTGTCCTCCAAGACAGCTTCATCCTAAAGCGATGACGAGTTTGTCTCCTCTTCCATGCCATTCCTAGGATGAGGTCATACCTTGCATCCAAGTCTAAGACTGGACTGCGTTCCACGCTATCAAAGTCAAGAAATTGACCCCGAGGTCAACAGGGACCTTCGGGACCGTGAAACGTGTCCCTGTCGCTAAGCGAACAGTGACGATGTAACCCAACCGAGCTTTCAGCACCTCAGCATACAGCTGACTTCCCTATATCGTGGAGCGTCAAGCAAATTTGCCCGATGCCCCCATATCTAAGAGAATGGCTTCTCGAAGCCCGTTTCGGTCGCCTCCACGACCAGCAAGCCCGGCTTGCACACATGTTCCGTGTTTCAGAGCACGGAGCTTTTCAGGATGGGCCCTGCTGGCCTATGTCTTTCTGAGGTTCAACAGAACTCAGTTTTCTCTAGTAGGTCGCCCCGTGCCTACTGAGTGGTGTCGTTTCCCCGCTACGAACCAGACTGGTAGGCGTTGGGGCGATGGTTCGAAGAACCTTGATGCGTCTTGCGCAGGGGGCAACCGTTCCGAAGGTAGCGGGTGTCTCTACAGACAAAACACCGTCGAATGTGTTTATGCTGCCCGGCAGCTCGGAGCTTTGCTCCCTCGTCCTCAGCATAGCTGAGATCCATGGGCATAGGCCCGCCCGACGAGCTGTTGGAGTGTGTATTTCAACCAAGTCGTGCCGACTTGAAATTGATACGGCGTTCAATGCCACATTCACCGCCTCTTCAAATGAGGACGAATACACTCAGAAGACTTCCATTCTGGCCACGCCAGCGCGGTGGCCTTCCGTGAAGACGGTCACTGTGACCGCCTCCGGGAGGGCATCTGCTGCCCTCCCGGCAATGAGAGTTTGCATCTCTTGGACAAAGTCCATTAAATCCTTGTTGCCCTGTCAGGCGACAAGGAAACGCGATCGCACCCGACACGCTTGATTAGGCGGCGAGAAGACTCTGGAGAGCTGCAATTTCAGCCCCGCCCAGG
>NW_020187031.1:2043006-2043149 GCF_900000015.1 Plasmopara halstedii | reverse complement strand
AAGAACCAAGACGGTGAGATCGAGCGGTACAAGGCACGCTTGGTAGCTAAAGGATTCGCGCAGAGGTATGGCATTGACTACGAAGAGACATTCGCACCTGTGGCCAAGTTTACGTCAATTCGGATGTTGTTGAGCCTTTGTGT
>NW_020187031.1:2042786-2042996 GCF_900000015.1 Plasmopara halstedii | reverse complement strand
AAGGAGTGTTGGTACACAATTCAAGTGGTGTTTTTATCTCTGAATATGAAAATAATAATTCGACTGTGTCATGAGGTACGAATACCTCGATAACTTTTAATGTCAAACGACTTTCGGCACGAATCGTAATAGCATTGGTATTCAGACTGGTATCTCATACGAACAGTGCTCGAATACAGGCAAAGCACTGACAAATAGCATTCAAATTTA
>NW_020187031.1:2042493-2042776 GCF_900000015.1 Plasmopara halstedii | reverse complement strand
CGATGATAGAAATTCAACACTATTAGTCGATATTGAAAATATCGACTGATAAGCTTTAGGCAAACGATGCGATTGAGATCGTGCACCTATATTTTATTTAATTAATCGGCTCAAAAATTGAATGCACGCGATCAGCTAGAACAACTTACGATCAAGGATCCATGAAAAGAGGGCAAGACACCCTGTTCTATTTTAACGCAACACCAATTGTCGCAGAGAAGTAGGAATAAAAAAGAAGTGTCTACGTAAAGCTGAAGTCAATGGAACGTAGAATCTTCCGAAT
>NW_020187031.1:2042234-2042483 GCF_900000015.1 Plasmopara halstedii | reverse complement strand
CGCCCTAAAAAACCCGTACGTCCACAACAGGCCATTCCGATACACCTTCGACGAGGTGCTCAAGATCTCCTCCTCACTCTTCTTTGTTGGGTTGGCTTTCATCACCATTTCACAAAACGCATTAGATTCGACGAAAAGTTGTGGTGGAGCCTTTGAGAACCGGATCAAGAGTAGTGGCAAGCCCTTAAAAATACGGTCGCCGGCCCTCCAAAGTAAATGCAAGCTGTGAATTCCCCATACCAGACGATC
>NW_020187031.1:2040576-2040946 GCF_900000015.1 Plasmopara halstedii | reverse complement strand
CAGCATACAATGGGTCTTTCTCATACGCTTGTCCAAACGCTTTCTTCGTTGAATTGTCAATCTCGACGGTACTGATGGTTGTGACTTCAACAAGGTTGGTCTCACACACTTTCATTTGCAGTTGCTTGGCACCCAGAGGCTGCCGTACTGGACTTGGAGCAGAACGGGATAAAAGACCTTCTTGATCACGAACTGGCATCGTGGTTAACTTCTCGTGGATTTGACTGCGAGCCACTGCCGATTGTTGCACGCTTTGACACTGCTCGTGTTGCTCGCAAGTGTCGAATCGGATGCGTTTGGCCATCGCGACGCGAATTGTCTGGCTTGAAACGTTGTCATTCCCCTCCCCCGACGAATCGGAAACCGGCGG
>NW_020187031.1:2039851-2040566 GCF_900000015.1 Plasmopara halstedii | reverse complement strand
CTTCAACATGATGCAGAACGATTGCTGCATTTCTCAGAGCGACAAAGCACTCACGAAGCGACAGCTCTTCTTGCTGCAGCCACAGAAGATGAGAGTGACAAAACGTTCAGCTCTGCCGATTAAGGAATACGAAGCCAGGGATATTTTCAAATGCGGACCCAAAGTTTAGGATTCACTTGGTATGTCCTTTCACACCGACGATCGCGCAGAAAAGTGTAACCATGTTTCTTCTTGCTGATAACTTTAGTAGTGAGGCTATTCGTGTCTCAGCCAATCAAATAGCGCCACCCCAATTGGATGGGTGGTTGAATACAAAAATACATATTTCTTTAGACACATAATGATGGATATTACGTATCTATCCGACTGGAAATATTGGAGATCAACCATCTTCAGTCATATCCATCAAACAAGTCTAAGGTATTGATCTCTATGGGTGTTGTTGCATCTGATTGGCTGAAATATGAGACGAGGCAACCACTCCACAGCGCCCGGATTGGGGACAATGGAGACGCAATCTTCGTGACGATGGATGCGAGTGAGTATGCTGATGAATTGAAGGGGGCGATTGCGGAGAAGAAAAAGTTTGACTTCTCAACTGGCTGTTAAGGGTGACCTGAAAACTAATACATTGATCAATGATTAATTTTCAAATTATCTTCCAGCATTTAACCAATATGACTAACTGATGGTTATTAGTGCGTTTTCAACTTGA
>NW_020187031.1:2038997-2039841 GCF_900000015.1 Plasmopara halstedii | reverse complement strand
CAAGCCTGATTTACGATCTTGAACACTCAAGCGTGGATTCCTGGAGCCCGTTGTTGGCAGTGATTGCAGACAATCGAGCGCCTCATTTTCCATTTCAGATTGTTACGCAAGAACAATTTATACTCAGTTGCAGTGCTGCCCCGGATGTAGAACGAGCAGATTGGATTCGTTACCTTCGATATGGAGCAGAACAAGCTGCAGCATTGTAAATGATTAAGGACCAAGTGCTAGAAATCAAAGTGCCCTTGTCACATGGACATCAAAGTCTCATAAAAAGGCAATAGCAAGAAGTAAGTGATCCTGGGGTCGTCGTATCACCTCAAGCAGTTGTCGCACAACTCCAAACCGAATCACGAGGTCCTGATGACTGGATATCTGTCTTTTCGTCTAGACATTTCTTTACTCTTTTCTAAGATAGATGGAATTACTCAAAAGTCGCACGACTTTTCCGTTGTTTTGGATATTCGAGCTATTGTTGCTATCTATAAAGATGAAAGCTCGTATAATCACATGCTCGCGCCAATTTGTAAAGCACAAGCAGTTGAGTTGCCTGACAAAGTGGCATCTGTTCGTGCGTGCTCGCACAGTTCAAAGCTGCTGTCAAGGGTACAGCAATTCTTTTCCGAGGCTACTGGCGATGGGTCATTGTCTTTCGATACATTTACTCTCGTGCTTCGAGTACTCGATGAAAGCAACGATACAACTGCTAGCGGCAAAGCAAGGAATAGTGAGACTCTGACAGCTTTCTTCACTGCTCAACCGCAACATGATCAATGGAAGAACGCATTTGTCGAAGGGATCAATTATGCTAAAAGCCAGGCGACTTTAAGGGATGAGAAAGTTT
>NW_020187031.1:2038913-2038987 GCF_900000015.1 Plasmopara halstedii | reverse complement strand
CTTGGAGTCGTCTTGTACTTCGACGACTCCCAAGTATTCCTTGGATACTTCGGTACCCGGCGGCCCTTGCGGGA
>NW_020187031.1:2038740-2038903 GCF_900000015.1 Plasmopara halstedii | reverse complement strand
TGACGAGTTTATCTCCTCGTCCGGTCGTACAATGACCACTTCGGCCAAATCGCCTGCCGTGAAGGCACTGCCGAACTTTTCAAGGGACATCTCGTCCAGATCAAGAAAAGCATCTACTGCCGACATAGCCTCGAGGCGGACGTCGCCATCTTCCTCTCCCGTT
>NW_020187031.1:2038546-2038657 GCF_900000015.1 Plasmopara halstedii | reverse complement strand
AAGGAGTGTTGGTACACAATTCAAGTGGTGTTTTTATCTCTGAATATGAAAATAATAACTCGACTGTGTCATGAGGTACGAATGCCTCGATAACTTTTAATGCCAAACGAA
>NW_020187031.1:2037568-2038536 GCF_900000015.1 Plasmopara halstedii | reverse complement strand
ATCTATATAGTTAAACCTAATTAAATGTATCAATACTGGAGGTTCCAGCCACGTACTGACTTGTCATTTAAGTGTTGCTACACTATCGTGTTATCACACCTTCTTGTGTGACCCCGTTACACTCTTCCTCATCAAGATGGTTAACATCTTCAGTTCATATTCAACTGTCGCCTCGAACGAGATTCGCGTGTCTAAGACACCACAACATTAACGGGACTTTCATCCATTTGTCTGCCCAATGAGCCCTGTATCTAGAACACGGGAGACACCCAGCCCCGCTGGTTCCGACAACGCCTGCGGGCAGAGCCCTTCTTCGTCTCCTGCACGCGGTGCAACTCCGTACAGTGTGTCCGAGGCTTCAATGAAAGCGCAGCCCAAGCTCTCGGTAGCCGAGTCCTGCGCACCATGCCCGCCACGGTCAATAGATTGGCTCGTCGAAGATCTGGAGGATGTCGACTACGAGTCGGATGCTCCTTTATCAGGATGGGAAGAAGAAGACGGCGAGATGCCTCAGCGGTGCACCGTGGGCCAGGAAGTGATATCATTACAAATCACCTCGACGAGGCACAGAAGCCGCAGCTGGATACTGCCCCTTATGCGCTCGCATCTACGTTTGGTCCTTGACCCTCGTGTGAAGTATGACTTTTGGTCGGCGGATCCCGCTGTAGAAGCGAAGGTAGTGATCACTCGATCGTTGGGTGTCTACGTAGTCGGGCCCCGGCCACTAAACACGCTGGGCTTGACGAACGAAAAGCTCTCTGAGCTCGCTTCTTTGTACCTCAAGAAACACCAATGGATATTTACCGCACTCGGCTTCGTGCTCAAAGAGGAGGCGCTCCTGTACCCGCGATGTGGGCGATACCGGTAATGCTCGCCCCTCGCGAAACCGCTGCAAAAGACGATGAGCTCTTTGAGCGATGAGTGCACTGATACCGGAAATCTTTCTCGCTGCACTGCTTATAGTTGAT
>NW_020187031.1:2032753-2032926 GCF_900000015.1 Plasmopara halstedii | reverse complement strand
GCGTTTTCGCCTCCGAGCAGAGGCGAGTTCACTACTCACCAAGCTCCACCAGGAGACGCTCGCGTAGCGCCCAAGGTTTTCGACATCCAATGGATCCATGGCTTGTGGTGTTTTAACCATGTCATAGGTCATACCCTGAGTCCAAGTCTAAGACTAAGCAGCATTTCACTTTA
>NW_020187031.1:2032637-2032743 GCF_900000015.1 Plasmopara halstedii | reverse complement strand
TACATGGGAACCAGTGGAAAACCTGACACAGATTTCAGGTTTGATCGAACAATACTGGGCCTCAAAGAAGAAGACGAAGCTGTCTTCAAAGTAGTGGGCTTTCTTT
>NW_020187031.1:2030931-2031885 GCF_900000015.1 Plasmopara halstedii | reverse complement strand
AAAGCACGTCGTGCGCCGGCTGCCTCGCCTTGAGGACTACCGCTCTCTGTCGGAGCGAATCCTAGCCGTGAAGCAGGCGAATGCATCGCTGCAGGCAACGGTGGAGCGCTTGGCTCCATTAGAAATGGCGGTTGTTGCACTCGTGCTCAGAACTAGTTGCTGGTTCAACTTCTGGGTGGCTGCGGGCACGTGGGATCCGCTCTGGCGCCAATGCTCCGCGTTCATTTGCGCGGATCCCGGTACGACTTGAGCAAGCCAACGTAAAACACAGGGTGGGTACGCATCCGTTTTGGAAGGTTCAGTGTGTACGCCAGGCCCCGTTTGGCCACAACCTTAAACGGTCCGATAAACCGTGGACGAAGCTTCGTCCTGAAGATAGCAGAGGCTTCATGCGTAGGCAGGTTCTTGAATTTAGTAAAACCAGGTCCCCGGCCTTAAAACTTTCAACTTTGCCTCTTCCTTTTTCATCTGCAGATTAATTCTGCAGGTCTTGGCTTTCAGCCATCGCATCGCGAACGTGTCGTAGGACACTCAGTCTGGTAGACAAGAAGTCATAGACTTCCTTACGGATGCCAGCTAGCCGTTTGGCTATTTCCTCACCCTGAGCCATGGGATGGCGGCGTCAGCGGGACGCAAGGGTGAATCAGCCCGTTCACGTAAAACGGCGTGCAGCTGGTAGACGGATACACTGCGTTGTTCAGTGCAAAATCCACGAGTAGCAACATGGCGCTCTAGCGTCTCGGCGTCTCAGCACAGACGCTGCGAAGAACGTCGTCGATGACGCGATTCACCCTTTCAGTTTGTCCATCGGTCTGCGGATGATCCGCTGTCGACATATCTAACTTGGTGCCGAGAATCTTGAAGATAGTCGAGCAAAATTTTCTTGTGAAACGGGGGTCTCAATTTGATACAATCGACTCAGGGAGTCCGTGTTGTCGAAAAATGCGATCTACA
>NW_020187031.1:2030482-2030921 GCF_900000015.1 Plasmopara halstedii | reverse complement strand
CATCATGAGGAACCACAATTTGTGGTGTATCCGTTGAATCGGTGCTATAATATAGCAAACCGTTTTAACGAATATCGGTGCAATCGTGCACGTAGTCTTGATGACAATTTTTTATCTGAGTTTTCAAACTCCTTGCTCCCTAGAGCCCGTAGCAACGTTACACACATCCCATCACCCGCATACGCGGTGCGGATCAAATCTGTCACAGTCGACGTTACAGTTGTAACATGTGAAAGCTCATAGTCTGGTCTGCGTGACAACGCGTCAGCCAAAGTATTCTGCTTTCCCGGCTTATACTTCACCTCGGAGATATATTCCGCAAAGAAGGATAGCCATCTAGCCATCCTCTGCGAGAGGTGGGGCGACTGAGTCGCAGTGCGTAGTGACGCATGATCTGTGTAGATCACAAACGGCTTGGAGCGGAGCAAGTGGACCCTAT
>NW_020187031.1:2024460-2024848 GCF_900000015.1 Plasmopara halstedii | reverse complement strand
GACCTAAAATATATTCACTTCACATTTTGCGCTCTACTGCGCACAACTCAACATCAACAGTAAGGTTAAAAGTTGGATCAGATCTAGGTTTTAGCATTGGAGTGTAAACTCATCCTTATCACTACGGGGTGTTAATGTCAAGGGCTTTACCGAGTCATTCGCGCAGAGGTTGCGCATCTTGACTTACAGTCGAACAAGGATTCTGAGATGATTGGAAACGCAAAGTGGGTTCGCCGTGTTCGTCAAGCGGTTAATGAGGTATACCGCCGTGCTAACTGCTTCCGCCCACCACTTAGAAGATATGCCCTTGTAATGCAGCATACTCCGCGCTTTTTCTATAATCGTCTGGTTCATCCGCTCTGCTAATCCGTTTTGTTGAGGGCTGTAC
>NW_020187031.1:2024241-2024450 GCF_900000015.1 Plasmopara halstedii | reverse complement strand
CACTGTTGCCTACCAGCTTCATCATCTCTGCAATCATTGCTTTAGACTTATCAACATCACACTCTCGTCGAGCATTTGATACAGCCTCCATAAAGGGGGCGAAAGCCTTGTGAGAGCTGGCCTTGACAAAGCAGTAAGTCTTGGTTATCTCAATACCATGAGAAAAGTACCACTTGAGCAAAGGAGTGTAGATGAGAATTTTTTCACCG
>NW_020187031.1:2023750-2024231 GCF_900000015.1 Plasmopara halstedii | reverse complement strand
GTACGACAGTCTCAAACCCATCAGGATTAAGAACACCATTGTTTCGACCACTTCCCTGCTGAATACCCTTCGCTGAAACCTTTACTTTGTATGTCTCATCAGGTAGGTAGCAAATATAGTTCTTACTCGATAGTGAGACCATAGCATCACCTGACCATTCATCTTTGAACAAACCAGGCGTACGGCGATCAAACTTAGCTACCTCAGTGTTGTAGTCACGTGGGAACCAATCGTATTTATGCTCCTTGAAGTGGGCTAGTAGCTAAAGCTTAATACAGTCTTGAAATGGATTATCACAGCTGAAAGCGATATAAGCCGAATCAGTGTCCATCTCCTGATACTGGAAGTCAGAGCGATCGAAGTAGAAATCTATGCAGTCATAGTAAAACTGAAGCATGCGTAGCTTAGCAAGCTGATCGATAGCAATCGACAAATGGATTGGGTTCTTATTATCGAGTCGGCGCTTCTTCATCGTGATCTT
>NW_020187031.1:2010651-2023740 GCF_900000015.1 Plasmopara halstedii | reverse complement strand
TCTCCAACAGCCTTCGCCAACGCTCACCTTGCGCTCCCGACTTTGCCTTCCTCCGCCAGCGTTTCCTCGCCTGCGCTACGTGACACATATCCACAAGTACGAATACTCTGGTACCACCGAGTATCGCAAGATTTCACGAAGAAGTACTGTAACAAACAACCAGCACTTGCACCTTGCATAATGGCGACATACTATATTTTTATGAAAAATGAAGAGACTAGCAGCCGTTGTATAATAAAGCAGCTTCGGGAAAGGGCACAAGTGTGCAAAGACTCGGTAAATTTTCGTTTTCTCAATTTTTTCGAGCTGTAAACCTCAGGTGAAAAGACCTGGATTCAGTCGTCAATTGGCTAAAGAACGCAAACACTAAACATGAAAATGCAAATTGTGAACGAAGTGAGCTCTCCACGAAAACGCCTTCGAAGTGCCCCCGCAAATGTGCCCGATTTCGGCATGAACGAATCATATGAAGGCAGATCTGTGAATGATAGTGTCTGCAAATGCTTAGAAAACTCAATCCATTTTGAAATGGACGACGTTGATGGGTCTAGTATCCGGAATGAATACAACAGACAAGAAACTTCCGAAAAGCCTCGGCTTTGATTTGTTTTCACAATTTCCCGATTTTGAAGCATACCGTTCTCTAAATGCGACAGCGGTTAATATCAACAGCTTGTCGCGTTGCACGGAAATAAAGGAAAGAACACGAGGTGGAACTAACAAGCTTTGCATTCGCTCAATGCGAATAGCAAAAGCAGGACTAAGCTGCTGATAGATCGTTCATTGGTCTCTCCTCATTTCGTGTGGATTGTATGGAAGAAGTCTCGACCGATACTCATAAATTTCTTCAAGTTGATTCCTCTCTAAATTCCGATAAAGACGGCGAATGTGTTTCGCAATTTCCCAATTTCGAAGGTAGACCACTCTCCAAATGCGACAACGGTGAATATCAACAGCTTGTCGCGTTGCAAGGAAATGAAAAAAGAACAGGAGGTGGTACCGACAAGCTTTGCATGTGCTCAGTGTGAATCGTGAGCAACGTCGACTGTTGCGCAAAAGTAGGGCTGAATCTGCTGATAGACCTTTCATCAGTTACCTCGAGACAATTCTCCGTGGGGAGGCATCAATGAGAAAGTTTAAGTTTTAACAAGTTCTGGCTCGACTCATCGAGAGACATATGACAGAACCGGTCGGTGACAAGGGGTACGCTCGCTACCCTTCACTCACATTTTCTCTGCATTGATGACGCGATATGCGCCAAAATGTCGTAAAATTTTAGCTTAAATCCGTTATTTGGTGAGCTTGATTGCGCTGTGATTATGAATCAAATGCTCACCTCGCCGTGGCCAACCACCGGCACGCCTATACATGGGGGCTTTTCGATCGAACAGAGAGCAAACGAGTGACCAGAAGTCGCTGCGCGTGCGAGCTCAAAGCTACAGTGGTGTCAGTGCAAGATTCGTATTGTGCGAATGGCTAGCAACGATACTGCATCACAATCTAGCATGGGCTTGGACCTGATGTACTCGAGCTGAATCCACGTGACCGCAGCAATGAAGCAAGAATTGCGCTACATGAAGCACCACAATGGAATGTCGATGCTGAGACGATTACAATCATTTCTTACCGATACGGTACCACGTATGTGTGACGCGACATTGGAAATTGAAACATGGGAGATTTTTTCAACTTTCTTGGTAGAGTATTCTCTGCACAATGTGTGCAGCCGCAGAAGAGATTCCGTGAGTTTTTGGAGGGCGCTGATTGGAACCTCATGTAACACACACTCAAGTTTGATGAACTTAGTGCTCCTTTTGCTGCTTTGAGCGAAGGGAAGACGGAAGACGAAGTTTGGTGATCCTTCTCGGAAGCTTGCCAGCCAAATATGATGCTATTGTTTGTATCATTGAGACTCACAACGCGGTGAATGGTTAGACGCGAATGAATTACTTCGTCGTGACTGGAGTGAAGGAGCAAGTGCTCAAGTCTTTTAATTAAACGTGGATTAGACGCCAATTGTGAGCGTCGGTGATTAAAAGGCTATGACAACAACAACGAAGGTAGCAAGAACAGAAACCAATCTCAAGAAGCAGTCCCAATGGCAACGTTATGATAGCGAGGAAAACGGTCGTAAGAAGGTTGCATGTCCACATCGAAGGATTGATGGTGGAGGGGACAATTTTGTGTTTCCAGCTACCAGCCATGCTCCGTATCAGCCTCGGCATTATTGTTGCACAGTGAGAACAGTTTTCACATGACCGATTCTCGTTATGACTTCGTTGAGTACCATGATCTCGACCATTCTATTAAGATTGCTATTGCCAATGGTCAGCGTCTCCTAGCTACCGATGATGATTTCGTTCGTTTCCAGGTGAACGATATTGTACGTGTGAATGTGTTACATGTTCCGTTGCTGAATAAAAAGCTGGTGTCTATTTTCAGCATCGGTTGCGCGTACTGTGGCGGTATAATTTAAGGGAAACCAAGCAGATGTGTTGGTGAACGAAAGGAAAGTTACTTGTCTGGAGTGCGAACCACATGGCCGCATTCAAGGTTTAATTTGCCGGCGCAGTAACCCAATCCAAACGTGTGCTTTGGCACGCAAGCCTGAATTACATCATACAACCACGATTGGATGTGTTGTCCAAGGTGATGGATAGTGTTTCAGTGCTGGGTAAATTGAGGGTATCTGCGATGGCTGTGCGCGTGGAAAGACGTCGATGAGTCGGACCTTGGACCATTCGGGAAGTAAAATGAAGACTAACGAGCCTTTTGAGATTTTCAATAGCGGTAAAATGGGTCCATTCAAGCCAAAGTTGAAGGTAGGCACATACGCTTTAGCGTTCATTACTTACTTTAGTCGTTTGGTATTCGTGTACTTGAATGCCTTAAAGCTGTTTCAGAACATTCAATTTCACTTGAACAAATGCTGCGCCTCGCATAGTATTGAGCTCTAAAAGTCTGCGCACTTTTCTCCGCACCAGAACGATGTCACGGAACGGATAAGTCGTGCTCAATTCGTGCATGTTTTGACTAAACTCAAATGGATTCAATGTGGTTGGGAGACGTGATGATGGCGATCGTACATTACCAAAATTGCTTGGTCGAATTCAAGTCCTTTGCAAGAACTCACAGGAATGAAGCAAGCCTTTGATCATCATTGTGTGGTAGGAGATAAAGGATGGTGCTCGTTGACTGGAGCAAGACATCGAAATCGTAAAGTAAGGCGCATCATTGGATGTTTTTTGGGTGCGCTGAAGGAGTATATTTTTTTGTGTTTGGAACTACGATGATGATTGCTTGGTGACAATGCACAGTCACCGTCTAAAGCGACGATATAGGGGTTTGACCGACGTCGACGAAGTGTTGTAAATGACAATATTATCACATCTAGTCTACAGAATCTAAAACCTTCGGTAGTTGAGATGTCTCAAGCTCAAGGCGGTAACGATGACGAGGCTACACGAAACACTACCCTCTGGGGTACTTGTCACTTTGATTCCACATACGCTTCAACAGACTCACAGTTACGTGGTCTCGGTAGCACGGAACAAGGCTACTGTCATCCCGACCGTCCTACTTACCCTGTTTATGCTTGTCTTGTTGACAGAAACGGTAAATTTCATTTGCTCACCGTCTACGACTAAGGGTTTATGATTTATCGAATGTGCCTCGACTCACAGATGGTTCTGTAACTGACGATGAACCTTCTCAGCCGCAGAGAAAGCGGTCAGGATGGATGGGTATGAGATTGCTCTAGTTGCAGGTAAAGTTTCACTGACGTATGCAGAAGCGATGACATAACCAAATGCAAACAAACGAAAAGAAGCTTTTGTGAAGTGAAACTTTGTCTTAAAACTTTGTCTTGATTTCACAATCACACCTGGAACATCCAAAAGGAGTCTAAATCATCACGCACAAATGGGTGCAAGCATGATGAACATGGGGACACCGCAAGGTACAAAGCTCGAATTTTTGCCCTTGAGTATCTCCAGACTCCCGGTCATTATCACGCGACAACCTACTCACCCGTTGCGAGTTTGAACACAAGTCGTCCGTCGCGACTACATCATTCACCAATTTGACATTGAGACAGCTTTTCTATATAGTGACGATGTTTATATAGACAGAGCACATGGTATTCGAGCTGCTGCCGGCTCTGTGCTCAAGCTTCGTCGCAGTCTGTATTGATGCAAGCAATCAGCAGCCGTGTGGTTCGAAAGCATTTGTGCCGTGTCTGAAAGGATGGGACAAAAAATAATGTCGTGCGAATTCGTGTCAAAAAGGTGATGATTATCAAGCTTCAGTAAGGGTTCTGCTTTACGTTGATAATTTGTTGGTTTAAAGCAAGTCAGACTTCCTATGAGCGGGTTCGGTATCTCAATTAACAGTCAAGTCTCTGGGTAAAGGTCGATTCGTTTAGGGAATGAAATTGACTACACGCAAAAATAAGGAGTTTATCGGCGAAGCAAACGCAATTTATTGTGCGCATGTTGGAGTGATCTGGTCAAGTTGATGATAATCCAGTTCGTATTCCACTTGTGGAAGGCCAAGCAAAAATCAATCTGACACCGCGAGGGCTAAGCACATCGACCTCGGTACATTTTGTCCCTAATCACGTGGAAAACAACAACATCAAGGTTAGCTACGTACCGTCAAGTGATCAAATGGCCGACACCACGCTTCATCGAGCTCCTTGAGTCACTCAGAACGATCGACTGTCAAGTTGAGAAGGATCTTGAAAGTGGACCTTTATTGGAATGTTTCACGGTGACGTTCACACTGGTCGACTTGAGAGTCAAAATATTGGTCGTATCTGGAAAGATGGTGAATAATGGTGTTCCTGAGAACGAGTGTCGATGTCTTAGGATGAAAGACTGAGATTCTAGTTTTTATCCGTCGATCAACTTACTTCCGGAACTAATCTGTCCGACTTTAGTGACTCAACACATTGTCTCAGCAAGTGTTATATTTCGATGAAAATGCGTCTATCCTCATTTAATCACTTTTTTAGCTTTGATAACGATGTAACTCATTCCATTCTCAGCCTACTCGCAAAACTTCCACAGTACAACCTACATTATTCTGAATGTTATGATAAAAAACTAATATCGTCCCGTGAAGTCAATGAACAATAGCCATGCCGACTTACACTATTCTTAGCAAGAATGTAATAACGTGTTTTTGGCAAGGATGTATGCACGTCATGTTATGCCACCCCAGTCAACCTTCGTCCCATTTAAATATTCTGATGTTTACTTGGTGCGAATATCAAATGCTAGAATGACGCCGATCGTGTGTTCATGTTAAGCCTTTATATGCTTCTACGCAAAGATGATTCGACGATATTATTAGTCTACGTGCTTGAGATCTCTTTTGACGGATAGGTGGTAAATAAAGAGGTTGTATGTAGAATTTGTTTTCATCACATTTGTTTTCAATCCTGCCTGCACTCATCATCAAAAATTTGTGGATGCCATTAGATCTACGAAGAATGCGGATGAAATGTCGACCAGCAGTTCTGGCCACCTGTCAGCACTACATTGCAAATGCACTCCTACGTACGCACTATCAGAAAGATGGTCATTCGGTTCTTTTGAGGCTATGATGGACACAAACGGATCATTAGCTCGTACTTGATTTAGAGATAGGTGCTCGTCCAACATGAATCTCTTGCGGTGTCGACATCAATCACATCATCTTAAATGTGATTGTAATATTTTTGTATATCTTGCTGGCATTCTTCTTTTTCCTCGTTGTCAGTACTTTGAGCCTCACTGATGCCCCTCAACCACTTGAGAAGTGTTTTTTTCTCCAAAAAGAAGAAAAACGACAAGCATTCAAGTTTCGCTGATAGTACAGCATTGATGATGAGTCAATCGGCTGGATGTCGTCCCAGCACGTGGAGTCAAAACACGTGGAGCTCCAATCACGATGATTTTCGCTGTCTTCGCTTTCTTGTCTGGAATGGTGGTGCCCCCGGCTTCACGCTGACAACATCCAGAGAGTCGGAAGCTGCATCTACATCGGACGAAGATGCTGAGTTGGTAGTCGATCGTATCACGTCGTTAAAGGTTTGGGAAGCCGGGGTTCGTCCAGGTGATGTATTGGAAACCGTTTCGGGCAAGCGGGTACATACTATGGACACTGAGGCAGCTATTGTGCTAGTCCAAATGTCTAAGAGTCCTTCGATCATACGATTTCGCTCGCCTAGATTTGGAAAACGCGTGCACTTTAATATTCATCTTGGACGTCAAAAACTAGGAATTTATTTTTCTGGAGATGGAAGGCGTGATGTCCCAATCGTTACTCGTGTCAGTCAAAGTATCCAGAAACTCAGTGATGTTTCTACTTCCCCTCGCATTCGTGTTGGCGACGTGCTTGTGTCAGTCAATGGCAAGGACGCAGTCACGCTCGGACTCAATGTAGTGACAAAATATCTTGAAACGTGCCCACGTCCTTTGACACTTACGTTTGAGCGCTACAAGAAAGATGGAAGCTCTGACCACTGCTTTTATAGCCAACCCGCAAGTGAAGAAATGGACGAACATTTTAGGCACTTAAACTCTCTCCGGCGTGCTGTTCCGAAATTGGCATTACCCGCTTTGACCCGAGAAGTTGCAAACCTTCGCAGCCGACAATTTTTTAATGCACTTAAATCAAGTGTTTCCCATTCGGCCTATCCTCGACTTCAGCAAGCTGATGACAAACCAAAAACCTCTGGAAGTAGTCATGAAATTCTGATTACATGGATCGAAGGGCCTTTGGGTTTGACACTGATTGAGGATGACATTTCTGGCGCTGTAATAGTAAATCGTTTGACTGGGAAAGGATCATCAGTCAATTTGGCGCGACTGAGACACGGTTATCAATTGTTGTCGATAAATGGTGAGCGACTTAGGCGCCGCACACTTGATGAATTACATCAAGATTTGGTAAGTCTTCGAAAGCCCGTGAAACTTTTGTTTAAGTCAGAAAAAACGAACGACGAGGAAAGCTCTTCACAAGAATGTTCCAATCCGTTGTCTCCTAACAATTTATCAGATCGTGACGTCGGGCTAAATGAAGGTGCTCATCGCGAATTGGCGTCGACTTCTGTCGCAGAGTGTCCTCGCTCCCAGCAAATACCTTCGAGTCACGTTGAGAACGAATACGAGGTGGCTTGGACCACCTCCCAATTAGGGCTTGAGCTTGAATTACCTCACTCATGGACGAGAGGTGATTCGTCTACTAGCTGTAAGTACCCGATTGTGCGCAAAATTTTGAAGAAATCCACGCTTGATCTTCCTCCTGACGCAATTGGGCATTTACTAATCTCTGTCAACAATCAGAAAGCTTCTCGGTTAAGTACAAAAGATTTTCGCATGCTATTACGACTTGCATCCAGACCAGCAGTACTCCGATTCCGCAGACAAGATGGTGTTCCAGGCTTTAAGCGGACATTCTTATCTAATATTTCGACTGACCGTGGAGAAGGCATGCACGCCAATGACACAGCATTTGAATTAGTATACACCATTCTCTGGAGCAAGGGAAAGCTGGGCATTCTGTTTGCCTGCTACGACGATGCTGATCATCAAAACGCTGTTGGGGTCTATGTAAAGCATATTGGACCTGGGCAGGCTCAAAGCTCAAAACTTGTAGCCGTTGGCGACATTCTCATTAGCATAAACGGACAAAATCTTCCTCCAAAGCCGACGTTTAAGAGGACCATGCGTTCATTGACTAATTTCAAGCAGCCTGTCACGCTTGGTTTCCGTCGACTCTCAGTTGAGCGCAGTGCAAAATAATTGTGGTATACTACTAGCTGTAATTCAAATGTGTTTATATTATTAATTCGGCTGTTACTCCCGTTTACTTCTCATCAACACTTCGCTTAACGCGCGTCAGCGTGCACAAGGCTGTTTCATGCAGTTCATCGTGTAAGGCATGCAATTATGTCGGAGCTTTTGCGAAAAATGTATCAGACACCTAAGTATTCGCAATTTGAACGTGATGGTTGACCGTCCCGCACTTTAACCAGTAGATAGCCCATCATTGGCTTTTACCACTTTGGAGTGATCCGATCTTTTGCATTCCAATGAAAAAGGATAACATCCTCCTTTAATTTCACAAGATCATTGTTGCAGCGCGCCAGTGTGTGCACTGCTGAGCTATTGCCTTTTATTTCGGCCTGTAGCAAGCGTTGGGTCTCCATTACCTCACCTTGAGAAATGGCAGGGATATCACTTGCTGGAACGAATACTACTTCAGTTGTAGCATTTTCACGTCCTTCTTGGTAAAAGCCCAACAAATGCATGCTGACATCAAAAGCCGGAAAACCAATAGCATTGCTAGAATTCAGTGTGACCATTCGTGCAACCACGTAGAACACTTGCATCTCTATTGCATCAGCGATCTGACTGCTGCTGCCACCGTTGTTGTTATTCCCACTGCTAGTTAGGTTTTGATAGAAGATCGGGTCGTTTGAGTCGTGGTCATCCAGTGACCGCATGAATTCGGTGAGTCCACCAGAGTTATTACGAAACAGCCCAGGAGGGCCCTCCATTCCGGTCAGACCACTCAATGCGCCTGATGTCCCGGAAGTTATCGTAGAAGAGCTATTGCTCATGGAAAAGTGATTTGCAGTGGCATTACTAGCAATTCTCGAGGTCATCATGCTCATCATTTGCTGATTTAATGATTTATCATCTGCAAGGGGATTGACGCCCATTAAGCTGGAATTCTGAGGGCTCACAAGCGTTGGCGTCTGGTTCTGCATTTGACCCATTGGCTTTACCGCTGCCTTTTGCGCGGCAGCCTGTGCACTTGCAATCATCGCTGGAAAGCGCTCAATACCTTTTAAAACAAAATCGAGGTGGCCCATCGTGTCAGTCGCATAAGTAAGTAACAGATTGGCAATCAAGCATTTTGTATCATGTTGGGCCGTCTCATACGTCATTACATCTTTGTAACGCCAGCACGCCGGGCATCGGTAAATAGGTCGTTCGGGGTCTGCCGTGCCGTCACCCTTGCTTTCGTAACCCACCGTTTGCCACTCCAGTTGATGAAGACCATTTACAACTCCACCGGTCCAGGTAAGAATGCTCTCCATAGCACCAGTTAGCGAGTTGGCAGACTGCGGACTTCCACCGACGCGCGGGGTTCCTGGTGAGGTGCCTTCCCCTGTGCGCAGTCTCTTTCGGCGATCTTCCGCAGTAAATGCGGCCGAACTAAACGCTCCAGCTAACATCATTTCGTGGTCCGCATTGGATGCTGGAGATGATGACGTCGACATTGGTGTTGACGCCCCAGCAATAATATGGTGAGTAATTTGAGCCGGCATGCTCCTTCCAGGTCGACGCTTATTGCGTTTTGAACGCACTGAGATGGACGAACTCAAATCGTAGGCAACATCAAAATTTAGTGGAGACTGTGCCGTATCGGCTTCCACCTTAAGCCGAAAAGCTTGTCCTTGATGGTTCTTAGACACATCTTCAATACGAAGCTTAAGCACAGCCTTGCCTGTTGAATCAATGGAACGTTCACAGTCCGGAGACATTTTGAGAATGTCCTGCTTAAGCACTGGGTGCTCATTCTCGTAGAGCAGCGTGACTCGCAGTGGCACAGGGCGATTGCCCACGCGCTCATTCTTGGCGTTAACGAGGAATATCGGCAGTGTCATACACTTGTCACGGCCGCCTTCATCTTTGTACCAGAGCTCGGGAAGCTTTTCCTGGATAAGCAATCGGTGCTGAATTACTGTCATTTCGGAAGTGAGAGCAGGTGTAACGTTTAGACTAAAATTCTCCTTCGTAGTGGAGGCTGAGATATGAATGACAAACTTGCGGTTGCCTAGAGCCATAGAGCACTCACTGATGCTCATGCGTAGCTTGCAAATACCGTCGCCATTCATAACGGGCTTCGTAATTGGATCAATGTGTAAGATATCCTTTTCGACAGGCATCATCTTTTCTGCGGCGTAAAGCTCTACATTAAGCGGGACAATTGCACCGGATTTGAGATGATCGGCTGCATCCACAAGATACACCGTAAGCTCAAAAGGTTCGTCTCGGTAAGGAAATTTGGGTGGACTTGGCTGAATTTTAAGTCGCAGACGCTCGCTGAAGACCTCGACGTCTGGATCTAACGCGGCGTTCGCAGCGGTCGAGGCGCTCGCCGGGGTGTATGTTTCCGTCATAAGCATGACGCGAGTGACAGGATCGTCAATTGGACTTTTGATAGGGTTGCAGATCGTCGTCTTTTGTACAGACCGAAGATACGCAGATCGTATTTTCACCCGGTTTCTAAGCGGCGTTCGTTTGTTTTCGTCGCGACTTCGGCGCAGCGTTTTCGCTTGTGCGTGCAAGCAAGGAAGGGTTCCACAGAGGCGTCTGTTGACCTATAATCAAGCATTAAGGATGACGGGAAGAGGGGGAGTAAAGAAAGAGCGAATATTTGTAAATCAAAGTTCCAGGACTTTGACGTGTACATAAAATCAGCAGGTACAATTAAAATTTGATGATTTAGCTGCTGAATTCTAATACGAAGCCAAGGCTTTTAGGAAAGATAGTTCCGATCCGTCAAAAAGGACATGAAAGTACTTCGCTTGACTATGGTAAAACACAGTGGGATATAAGCGGCTGCGTAAAAAGATTCCAGAGTCAGGAAAGTGCTGGAAAAACTCAGATCATGGAACCGAAGACTGCTATTGCACTTTTGTTTACCTTGGCAACATGTGAGGTCAAAACCATTAATCAATCGTTTGGTATTGATACGATTGATTAATGGTTTTGACCTCACATGTTGGTATCGAAACGATGGGTTCATTGCTCAAATTGAAGTCGAAAGCGCAGGTTATCGCCTCGGTTTGGTAATTTCATCAGTGAAACCAAGCTCTGATCGCAGCTGGCTTTAGCGGATGCTTCTAGGACTCAGGCGTTTCGGTTGTCGGGTAGCTGTGCGTCATTCGCTATACTGGTGTCGTCGGTACGCACTTCCATTATTAAAGGACACAAAATCACGCATACTTCTACTAGACACAAGGTCACGTGCACTTCTATAGACATAAGGTCACGTGCACTTCTATAGACACAAGGTCACGTGCACTACCACTCCGTTCGACGTTTTGCAAGAACTTTGGCCTTATCGATCTTCAACGTTGAGCCAGATAAAACCGTTATATCGCATGAAATGCGTATGTGCTATCGTTTTGAAATATGTATTTTACTTATTTCATTCGAGTTGTATAAAAACATTGAGACATAGGGTGAGACGTCAAAGTATTTAGCCGTCCCCAACCCTTGCCTCAAGTTTTTTCTCCAACTCAACAAATTTGATACAGTTTTTAGGAAACGATGTATCTTTCGTACTTAGTGCTCTTGGTGTCGCACATCCTTGTCAGGTATCCTGATCAAACCGACAAATTTTACATTAGTCAAAGTAATCACAACACACAGTGTATTCACGCACTCGCGTCTCTAAGACGACCTTAAAGTATAATGCATATAAAGAGTGACGCACCGAAACTTTGGACTGAGTTTACTTATTTTAAGATCAACAAGAAATGAGTGACTCTTGATGAAAGCGGCACGCCGTTCGGCGGCTCCGCGGATTTAAGCGCCGGTGGTGAGGAAATTATTTTAAAACTACAGAGATGGTAGGTGGGGTCATCTATTCTTAACGAGTAAGCCGTGTATGCACAAAAGAAGCGCAAAGAGATTGTCGATCGCTTTGCACAAAGAAAACTTTGACTCAACGAATCCACGTGAGCGACGAACAGATGCTCAATTACTCGGCTCAACCCATGAGCGGAATTCAAAGCCGCACAAATAACTAAATATTTAGTTTGCTCTTTTCTTTACTATATTTAAGGATCACACTTAGTTGCACTGCTCGAGATTAATAGTCCAAATGTCCCACGGACCTCTCCTTTACTGGGACCATCGTGGATTGATTATAATCAATCCAGAATTTCGCACATTTGTAATGAAGTGTGCTCTACACAACCGCTCAAAATTTTAAGGTGAACGCACACAATAGTTCGCTAGGTACCGTATTTAACTCTACTCCATCAAGATTTGAATCACATTGGGTTCACATTCATCTTTTTGACGCGCGAAAGCAAATCTCTTTTGCGTCTATGCGCGAAAGCCTTTTGCGCCAACGGATCGCAAAATCAAGAGTCCGACGAACATTTACCGATCACCATTTGGAGGAGCATCATTCGGGTAAATCTGTACCATCCTTGAGATATGTACCATCGGTACTCAATGCCAGTAAAGTGACAACTTATCACACTCAATCCTTGAATCGGGCGAGGAATACACGTCGCCTCACTTGGCTAACAGCTATACATATTAGAATCAGTGCAACAGGCCTATGACTACTACTTGGTACCGCGAAAATCAAATTTTGGAGCGGGGCTGTCGTAGCTCATTGCTTAGAGAGCGCTAAGCTAATGTAACGGGATTACACGAACCCAAATAACAGGGGTGTGTGCGTGTCACACGAGATGTGCATAACGTGACCACACACCCAAACAAGAATACGGGACGGGGCTAGATAGCCAGTGTTATGGATGTATTTAGATTTTACTATATATATTTAGTATATCAAGGAAAATCTAAACTTTTAACATTAGGATAAACGTATAAATAAAATCAATTTCGATTATGAACAGAAGTGCTCGTTTGCCTTGATAAGGTTTTGAAGTACTTTTAGAAGCAGCGGATCACATTCCGCTGCGCTAGTACTTGGTTCTTGTAAAGAACGAAAGGTCGATGACCTAAAAACGCTTCCTCAAGCGCGAAGCTACGGCAACCCCGCTGCATCTAAGGTCACCGACCTTACGTTCTTTTCGAGAGCTAGTACGAGTATAGCGGATCGCAATCCGCTACCTTAAAGTTCGAAAAGCCTTAACTAAGGCAAACGAGCACTTCTGTTCAAAATTGAAACTGTATTCATTGTTTTAGTTGCGGCAGAGCCACCAATATCTGGAAACAATAGATTTTCCCGACTATTATAGTAATGCCTAATTAATATAGTAATACGCATTACTACTGGCAATCCTGCCACGTGGTGGCTTCTTGTTACGATGTAGCCACATCA
>NW_020187031.1:2010450-2010641 GCF_900000015.1 Plasmopara halstedii | reverse complement strand
AGCTGCGTGAGACGAGCCCTGCTCGCGCCTTGCGGACCCCATGTCCGTTTCCTGACCTTTTATCTCCTGACGGATTGGTGTCATCAACAATGACCTCGACAAGGCACAGAAGCGGCAGCTCGAAGTTGCCCGTATGGCGGCTCAAACGCGCGCCCATCCACGGTCAGTCATTGGCCATCTTGTGGAGTATG
>NW_020187031.1:2010310-2010440 GCF_900000015.1 Plasmopara halstedii | reverse complement strand
AGTCCACGGCGTCTGGGCAATCTTGCCGAAGTGGCGTCTCAAAATCCCACGAGTTTTCGGAGTCGGGGTATCCCCGCCACTTCACCAGATATTGGGTCTGACCCTGGTGACGACGTCGTCGTACTAGACC
>NW_020187031.1:2010080-2010300 GCF_900000015.1 Plasmopara halstedii | reverse complement strand
TACGTCTCTTAAGTCGCGAAAAACTTTCTGCAACAGACGATTAAAGGTTCCTGGACTATCACTTAGTCCCATTGGAGTGACGAGGTATTCGAATAGACCATCTGGGGTTGAACAAGCAGTAAACGGTATATCTGATTCCCGTAGTTTAACTTGATAGTAACCCCACAATAGGTCCACGCACGAAAACCAATGGCTTCCGGCCATAGCGTCGAATGTGTTT
>NW_020187031.1:2009823-2010070 GCF_900000015.1 Plasmopara halstedii | reverse complement strand
ACGACTGATGAAAACAACTGGCGTGAATTTCTCGATTGTGAAGGCCAACCCTTAACAGGCTTATCGTAGAGGTTGAAACCTCTTCATGACGACGGAAGCTCGTCAACTATTATGTTTCCTTCATCTTGCGGAATCATATGTTTTGGAATTTTATCACAACTGCCCTCTCCTATAACATTGATATCACTCCCCGTCAAGGGTTCCTTCCCCCATTCATTGATCAATAAGAAGATCTGTCTTGTGATAA
>NW_020187031.1:2006262-2009813 GCF_900000015.1 Plasmopara halstedii | reverse complement strand
GCAATGGCAGTCGCTGATAGGCTAAGATAAATCAGGATCTAGTATAATGAGCCTAGTTCATAAAATGAGTGGCTTAGAAAGAGCAAGCAGTTTGCGAACTAAGGACCTAAAATATTTTCACTTTACATTTTGCGCTCTACTGCGCACAACTCAACATTCTGTCGAGAATTGTAATAGAATTAGTTTTTTGTATCAGAAATGCTGGCTACATAAGAGTATAAAACTGTCTGAAGAGATCAGTATGTCTTTTTATGAAAACAGCTATCTTGAAGTTTTGGTAGCAAATAGATCGCTCAAAAAGCTAATTATCAGTTGATAAATCAGTTTGTCGCATATTTAGTGCTGGAACCATTTCACTCAACGTGAATGGCTGTGATCGGCAAGCGGCAACTTATGTACACGTTAGTACAGAAATTATATTCATCAGTAAGAACCACATCTATATCCTTTCTAAGGAGATTAGACAATGACCATGCCATTTCCGCATAATTTGCACTATACTTGTTACAATAAAACCCACACATTTAGAAGCCTCTAAACATGCAGTGGATTTGATATCCGTGACGAAAATCTCACGATAGTAATCCATATCTCATTGTACAGTGGATAGTTAGTGAATAATTAAGCGGGTGCTTTAGTTGGTTGAAAATGAGTTCAGATTAGCCTAGTGGTCATCGTCTCGTGGCTTCACTTTCTCGATTGAGATTCAACAACTGCAAAGAGTCAATCTGATCACACAGTGTTTATGGCTCACTGTGGGTTTCGTAGCCAGATGTCACAATTCATCACTCAGAGACCAGATTCGATTGGAACTACAATTATGAATGATAAATCTGAATGAAATTGATTTGGCTTCCAACAAATCAGCACTGGCATAAAATCAACTCGCAAATACTGTATGTATATCTGACAGGTACGCTGGTTCTGATTGAGTTCATGGTTATGGTTTTGGAGCTTAGTCCAACATCTGGATCATTTCCAAGTAATAATTCCTGTAACCACTATCGTCTCGACTGAAATACCAATCTGGTCATAGGAATTCGTCTTCTCCTAACTGCTTCTCTCTGTCTATCCGCAAACTGACAGATTGCTTCGGGGACTGCCAACCACAATCCAAGGACGACTTCGGACAGTATTGAGGTATTGCCAACGCACACCTCAACAGGCGCAGACGCTTAAGATCAAACGATTGTTGAAGAGAGATCCGCCTTCAGCAAAATGGTGCTGACATGCTCAAGAACACTATTGATAACTCCCTCCGATATCTCAAGGTCCATATGGGGTATCGATAGAAACCAGAATCGAGACCTCATATTATTAAAGAACAAGGTGCCATGAAATGAGGTGGAGCCATGAAGAAAAAAACAAAACACTCAGAAAAGCAATGTTAGAAATTGTAGTTCACGTTTCGTTTATTCTCTTTGAATTCGCTTATTTTTTTAGTTGAAATTTTTTGGTTTCTTCTAGAAATTTTCCGTCAAAACTTTGATAATATAATAGTGATTTAACCCATCCTGAATGCTTGAATACTCAGTTCTGGTCGAATCGTATGTTGTGAGCAAGACTATGCTTGAAAAAGTGATGGCCACATTCTTAGTTTGTAAAAAAAATGAGCGAATGCGATTGTTATGTTGTGTCATGAGTCTTGATGGCGTAACGGATACGAAGCATTATAAAGAGGTTGTTACGATAGATATTAAATAAATGATCATAATTGGATAGCTTCAAATCTAAATTAACACTTTGTCTAACGGAGCACGTAAACTATTATAGTGTCCGACTGTTGCCCCTCAGACTTATAGCGAAGGTTTAAGAGGCTATGGTCAACTATTATCACCATTTATCGTGAGTTGTTCTCGGTATGGATTAGGGTGATGGTTTTCCGAAGAAATCTGCGGGACACGTGGAAGATAGCCAGCCTCACGCCTTATGCGACAAGGTTGTTTGCATTTGAACTTTGCACAGGGGAAGCTTTGACATTCAAAGTTGATAAACGAACGGAAATTTGGTTTGTGCTCCACTACCAGGAGCAGGATCGAGAGCCCCCAGATAAATTATCACTTTAAGTTTGCTCTGTGCATTAGAAAAACCATTAATGTAATACCAATTTTTCCTAGACAAGGACATCATATCAGTGTTTTGCTCCTCTCATACAAGAATCGTCCTTATTTACTGACCAGACCACGGGTTCCTCCATTTAAGAAGTCTGCTTACAATAATAGGACTCCACATATAAGAACATAATCTGCATGAGAACCAAGACACCAATAGCAAGAATACATCATTCAAAATCCAAGTAAAACAAAACAGCTGGACGATATACGAACACACGGCTCTAAAAACGATGGATATTTGTCCCGAATAGCGGTTCCAAAAGCATTTATCAAAAATGCAAAGTCATTTTCATTCGCATAAACAAGCTTGACCCTTAACCAGAAGCACGAGCTGGTTACCTTCGCGAAGGCAAACCCTCATCTCCGTCACCAGGAACTTGCTTCATAAATACTATCTAAGTTCGACAAGACCATGGTTATTCGACGATTACCCGCGTCACCCCCTGTCCTACTAAATTTGAACGCGCGACGCCGGCGTCAATCCCGAATCCCAGACTGGAGCTGCTCTTGCTGGAGTTTGTGCAGCTGCACCAAGCTAGCGCACCTCTTGGCAATTATTTTAGGAGAAGGCGAGTGAGCTTATCCATCCGCAAGACGTCTCGTATTCCTAGATGCAGAAGTTCAAGCGGCGCTACAGCATTCGTTCGTGCACAGCACAAGGCGACTTCGGGTCCGTGGATCTCGCCACGGTCGGCCTCAAGCGCCGCGAACTACAGGATCTTATCGAAGAATATGATCCGCAGGATGACTTCAATTTCGATGATTTTAGCCTCTCACTTCGCATGCTGCCCAGCCAGTCTCTCGAAACTAGCAACATCCGCGGGTCCAAGAACGACAAGGCGCGCATTACTATTGGTCTGTGCTGCAATATGGCAGATTCCAAGACTATGGACCCCGTCGTCATCTACGGCAGTAAGAAGCTCACTCCTTCCGTGGAGTGAACACAGTTCTCCTTGGCATCCAGTTCTACTCGAACAAGAAGACATGAATGACGCACGTCGTAACGGGGTTACACGTACCCTGGAACAGGGGTGTGTGTGTTACACGAGATGGCATGGTGTGACTGCACCCAAAAAAGAATACGGTACGTGGCTGGGTAGCCAGTAGTTATGCATGCATTTAGATCTTACCATATATATCTAAAAGAATCTATACATTTAAAAGTAGGCGGCTTTACCGCAGATAAAAATCAGTTTTGGATTTTAAACGAAAGAGAAATTACCCTTCGGTGAAGACGATAATTACTCTTGGAGTAAGCGGATTGCGATCCGCAAAACTCGTACTTGCTCTAAATATAGAACGAAAGGTCGGTAACCTAACTTACGCTTCCTGAAAGCGCAAAGCTACGGCAGCCTCGCTGCACTTGGTAGCACTTGAAGTCAATCTACACCTGAGTCGTTCAGACTGATTCTTTGTGAGGAGTGAGGATGGAACAAA
>NW_020187031.1:2000457-2006252 GCF_900000015.1 Plasmopara halstedii | reverse complement strand
GTCACCCAACCGCGCATTCAGCGCCTCAGCATACAGCTGACTTCCTTCCATCGTGGAGCGCCGAGCATAATTGCCCGACACTCCGGAATCGATAAGGATCTTCCTTGGCTTCTCGAAGCCCTTAACGGTCGCCTTTACGACCAGCAAGCCCGGCTTGCATACACGTTCCGTGTTCAAGAGCACGGAGCTCTTCGGGGTTGGGCCCTGTTGACCTCTGCCTCCCTGAGGCTCAACAGAACTCAGTTCTTCCCCAATAGGTCACCCCGCGCCTACTGAGTGGCATCGTTTCCCCGCGACTTGCGCAGGGGGCAGCTGTTCCGAAGGTGACGGGTGTCTGTCTCCACAAACAAAACATCGTCGTATATTTGTACGATGCTCGGCAGCTCGGAGCTGTGTTCCCATGTCCTCAGCATAGCTGAGATCCATGGGCACAGACCCGCTCGACGAGCTGTTGGAGTGCGCATTCCAACCAAGTCGTGCCGGCTTGAAATTGAATCTGGCATTCAATGCCACTTTCACCGCTTCTTCAAACGAAGACGGATGCACATGTAAGTCTTCCATTCTGGCCACGCCAGTGCGGAGGCCTTCCATAAACACGGTCACTGTGACCGCTTACGGGAGAGGATCTACTGCCATTCCGCAGCAGATCCCCTCCCTTAAGAATTGGTGGACAAAGTCCATCAATTCCCTGTTGCCCTGTCGGGTGGCAAGGAAACGCGATCGCAACCTAGCGACATACCGTATTCTTGTTTGGGTCCAGTCACACCATGAACATCTCGTGTGCTGTTTCCAGGGTACGTGTAACCCGTTACAAAAGGAGTAGACTTTCGATGCGAATAAACTTTTCTAGCAGCTTACTTCAAAGTAGAAGATGGAGTAACGTTGGTTTGAATCTGCTCACTGCAATTGAATGACCCAAGAAGTGTGAGCCTCAGTGTGTTTCAGCATCTTGGTGGGGGGGTGCTTACACCTTCAACTTTTGTACAATTTTGCAAATTTCAAAACCGTATAAAATTAACATTGCACTGATGTGATATCGTGGATAGGATAGTCACTGCTCATGAAGATGTCCGAGCGTCGTAGAGGAGAGGTCCTTGGTACACGTAACCACTAGCTCATTAACCACAATTTTTATTGGTCAGGTATAATGTATGTACATAGTATAAGCTTAAAATGGACTTCATTCTCACTCTTGAAATTATACAAGAGCTATGTTATATATAAGACTCTCGGGCTCGCTCTTTGGAGCGTACGAATCCATCTCTATGCGTTGGCCACACGGACTAAAGGAGCTAGATCTTGCTCTGCAAGCAACGTGCTCACCAACCCCGTTGCATCAAGAGTGACATGTTAGAATCATGTCTAGCATAACGGGTATGAATCATATATTTAACGTCATAAAATCCTGAGTAATAGATATCGTGAAGCAAGCAGCCACCTTCTATCGGCCTGATTATGAATATTCGCCTTATAACTTTTGAGATTGGCTCTAAGCCAAGGGACAATAGTAATGTGATCGTAGCTCGTTACAGTACGAATGTTGAATTCTAAGGCCCTGCAAGTCGTTTGTTGTCAGAACTAATTTACAATAAATATTTTCTCGGAACACAAGTTCTGAAGAGAAATGTTGTTTATGGAGGAAATATAGTTAAATTTGAGGAAAATTGTGCTCTTAGCAGTACTTGGTAAATCCAACATACGAGGAGCCCACCGAGGCAGTCACAGTATTCAAAATGTCAAAACACAAAGGCTAATTTCGTCACTTACAGTCAGCTGCCTCCAAGTTGACGAGAGAGATTTGTGGCTTCTTACTGCCTTTGCCTTGTTAAGGCCTCTTTGGCGTGGATTGTAAACTATTGAATAAGTAAGGCTGCGAATCAATGATGCTTGAAGCTCAATTTATGTGCAAATATACAAACTACAATCTAACAAAACATTAGTTTTGTTAGTCTTGATAGATTTTCAGCGCAATAGTTGAAGTCAATCGCAGTCAGAGAGTCTACGGAAATTCAGCATTTGATATTCATTCAAATCTTGGCATCATTTAAGTCAACAATGGAACAAAGGTATTGTGAGATTATTTTGGATAGTTGAAAACCATTTAACATCAAGTAGCTGAATGTCCTAAAAAGCTGTTTTGCACTCAAGTGGCGGGCAAGTTCCGTTAGAGATCTTCGTAAGATTAAGCTCCGGGTGATTGCAGCTGGTGACATTCAAATTGCACTCGTTGTCGTAAGTGGCTCCATCAGAACCGCAGACGGGGTCATAAACGGCAAGGCAAATGTCTGGACATAACAAAGTGTTTTGAACAACGCCAGTCTCTTGTTCTGGTGTGTTTTCGGTCTCATTTTCTCCATAAGTACTACAGGCACCCTCATGGACCTGGGTAATACTCGGGTCCTTACAGCTGGCAATAGCGAGAAAGCACGAATTTGAATAAGTGATCTTATCAGAGCCGCACACAGGATCGAAAATCAGCATGCAGACGTCAGGACACCCGGAAATCTCACCAGATGCAGTCGAAGTATCACTTGTTTCGCAATCCTTGTTTCCATTTGCATTGCAGGCCCCTTCGTAAGCCAAAGAAATACTGGCGTTTTTGCAGCTTGCAAACTCTAAAAAGCACGAGTTACCATATGTGACGTTATCCGTACCGCAAACCGGCCTGTACACTTCAATGCACTTATCTGAGCAACTAGATGGACTAGATTCAGTGTCAGAACATGGTCCGTCGGACACATAGGTAATGGCACCTCCACTCTGGCAGCTCGCAATACCAAGTGCGCAGCCACTCGGGTAGGTCAAGCCATTAGACGCACAAACAGGATCGTAGATTGCAGGGCACATGTCAGGACAGGAAGGAGGTTCATACGGTGAAAGTGGCGTTGTTGCGTTAATGCACCCTCCTTCGTGCACTTTGGTAATCGGTTCGGAGCTTTCGCAATTCGCGAGATTCAGAAGGCACTCGTTCGTGTACGTGACACCGTTGGATCCACAGACGGGCTCGTTCTTGTCGCTACATTTCAGGAGACAATTGGATGCGTAACCAGCATTCGCAATTGTACTCGTGATAGCACCGACGAGGAGGCATAGGGCGAGTTTCATCTTGGAGCGTGGAGCGGCTAGGAAAAAGAGACTTGAAAAGCTGGAAGCAAGTTGGAAAATGGGTTTACTGACGAGGTATACACTTCCTGTTTTTCCATCTGGTCCTTAAAGCTCTTCCTGCTGTCGCTCCAAGCCTAATGTTTAAAAGAGTGGCATTTAAGGATCCAGCCGTTGGTTTCAAGGTGGTTTTATTATTGTTATAGGCTTCAATTAAAATAGCGAACCATCCTTTGCTTCAACAATAATAGCACAAAATTCTTTTGCGAAGAATGCAAATTGGCTTGCTTTTTTAGGCAAAATAATTCTTCTGCATGCAAGGTCATCATAGTTGGCAAACTTGATAGTTTCGAGCTTGTATCTTTGCTGCTTCAACTTTATATTTCAGGTTCTGCTTGATATTACTTGAACCCGCATAAAGTAACTCACGTAGTTCAACAATCGAATTGTCTTACGTCAGACTCAACCTTTCATCGGTCGTATTTTCCGCATCTATGCTCTGCTGACTTTTGAATTTGTGACTAGCTGGTAGCGGTATCAACTAACCATCTTAACGCTCAAAAATGAGTTTTACTAGACTAGTGGTACTAACTGTGGCGCTAACGCTCATTTTGCATAGGACCAGATAAGCAAAGAAACTAAATCGCTGATACGATTGTTGCAGTATAAAAAAATCCTATCTTGAGCGGTTGAGATTTGCTTAAACCTCTACAGCTTCCCAGTGAAGCTAGATTGTGCATTGAAGAACAGAAGAATACAATATGTTTTGCTCTATTCTGAGGATTGCTTGAATCATTCGGTCTAGCAAATATTCCTAGCAGGATAAATTTAGCTTATTAGTCGATACCTATGTACCGTATTCAGGATCTCAACCCAATACTTCAAAATCGAAAACTTGTAGATGAAACAGATTAAGCAACGTGGACCATGCATTCCGAAATAAAGGCTATGACGCAAGAGAAAATCATAAATCATTTAGCCTTATGCTGCGCGCACGTCACGCCCCCACAAAACACTCATTAGGAGTAACATCACTGCATCACCCTTCTTGAGATGCTTCTAAGGAGAGCTAAGTCGATTCTTTGACTACTGAAAAACTTACGTCTGACGAGAGAATGCATGTTCGAAGCTGGCGTGGGAGACTACGCTGATTTTTTTACCCGCATTTAGCAAAAGCAGGACAGACGTTATCTAAAGTATTGACCTCTCACTCAGTATTTTCATTTCATGCAATCCAATAGACAACAACTTACAGTTGGTTGGATACCATGTCATAAATTGATACGAATACCGCTCGATTGGCACAAGTCCGCACGAGTTTGCTGGAATATTTGCATCGTTGCTTCTCAGACGCAAATCATTTCTTCACAAGAAAAAAGAGTTATAATAGTGATCTGTTTGGATAAATAATCACTGTCTTTGTAGCAAATCTTGCTTATCTTTTACTAGTGTTTCGTTGCAGTCGAAACAACACGTAACGGAGCTCATGAAGCAGAAACGTGCGTCTTCTCTAAAATGAGAATTTGTGATGTTTTATAACGATCGATTATATATGAAGGGTCAGCAATATTAGCTGTCCTCTTGTCAAAATAAACAGCACAAAGGTCGCGGCGCGCTAGGGACTATAAACAGCCCTATGTCCAAGGTAGATAATAGAAGTACACTAAAGAAGCTCACTTGATGCTCCAATAATACAGCTGTTATACAAAATATTCTAAGGATTAATTATGCAATCTAGGTAATTTGAAAACTCATTCATTCCATAGCTGAAACATTTACTTTTTGTACTTATATTGTAATTCCGAGCGTTACGGTTATACACTTCCTGAAAATTTCGCCGTAGTGTGTAATTTTGTTTAAGTCTGATACTGGAAAAGTGTTTCTGATGAAGTTTCTCTGGAATTGCAGCTTGAGGTCGTAGTGTAAACTCCTCTAGCAACGGTGCAATGTGAGTTATGTGCGAATTTAGCTTTGCGTGCAAGCGTACACCAGTTTGAACGATAAAGTCATTCGCACTTCTGTAGATAGCATGGAAGGCTAAGTCTGAGCTTGATACCCGTTTAGTTTAGTTGTTAGTGAAAGAAAATTGGGTGCAGTAGCCAACAGGGTCTTGGTCGATAGGTACTAGATTGTGATCAAAGAGTGGACATTGGGATGGACAATTTTGATGCATCGTATATCTGCGCAGCATATAGTAGTAGAATCGTGGTCAAGAAGCGATGTGATGCTATAAATCTGCATATGCTCCGACTTTTGGGATGTTCTGCTTCCCGCCAAGTAGGTTTTTATTCTTGGTGGCAGATTGTGGTGTACTATTTTGAAAGTTGGATTGCATTTGAGAAGGCTACGGAACGCGTTAAGTTTAACACAGTTTTGTGATCTCTCGCCAAAGAGCTTGGTTCATTATAATCTTGTCAAGCTGTTGACATATCAAAACAAAGTACACCAGGGCAAGGGACTCCAAACTGGCCGCGAAGGCAGTACATAGCGAGGTCACATATGTCGAGTCGTGTGCGAACCAATGCTTCGGTGAAGGTCGCCTGAGAACTCTTGTGTAGGGAGAATTTTCCTCTGCAAACAACAAGCTCGCAAAATTTATGTGTCATGTTCAGGACGTTATAATTGTTTCAACCTCAGTCAGTTCTTCTAGAGCTTAAACTGTAAAAGACTTCACGACAGTTGACTTGTGCTGC
>NW_020187031.1:1996452-2000447 GCF_900000015.1 Plasmopara halstedii | reverse complement strand
TGTCCGTAATCAGCATCCGTAATCATCCACATGCATTCAGCGGTGTAATTTTAACACTGGACCTGTTTGATCTCCTTTCTTGTTTTTTGCTGCGAAAATCATGTCATCCAGATATAGTCCAACCCCCCTTGACATAAACGCGCGCGTCTCCTCGGTTTCCCCAAAGCCATTGTTTACAAAGTGTCTTACTCCAGGCGCTTTCTGCTTGTTTAAATCAGTGAATAGCCTTGTTCAATTGACATACATATCCCCGAGTATTGTCGATAACCAGCAGAACTTTCATATCAAGCATTGTCTGTCAGCACAATGTAAAAAAACAGTAGTTGTCGCATTTGGCACACACACTACAGGTATCATCCGAATTTAAATGGTGACTAGGAAAAAGCTTAAAAAAGCGATTTCATACTTAGCTTGGACCCTTCCGACAAATCATGCATGTACTGCACAACGTGCCATTTGGTCACGTTTCTTGGCAAAGGCCCACCGTATTTATTCCGTGCGATTGTTCTAACCTCTTGGCTCGGATATCGATGTTTGGTTCTGCTCATGGTAGCAAAGATCAGCTTCAATAGCTTTGCACCACGTCCATACAGCATAGATTGCCATTACTTGAGTATATGCAGCCGGTAAGTCCGTATCATCGTTACATCTTACTATGTACGAATGAGCAGCATCGGTAATGGGTTCTTCTTCGTCAATTTTACCACGTTCTCATGTCAGTGGACCATCACTTCCTTCTTATTGCATCTATATCATCTGCTCTGTTCGAGGCGAAGCATCGGCTCAAGTCTTCGTCTTGGTCGCTCCACGATGAGATCAAATCACATATCGAGGGCAGAAGTACCACCTGACGGGCTTTTCAATTGGCTATTTCCTTGTCTGTAGACCACAACTTGCTTGTCAAAAGAAACTAAATGCTTCGCCATACTAAGACACTTTTCATCCTCAAGTAGTGAAGTCGTCGCGTCATCATCACGTGATTGTGCAGTAAAGAGCGATCGTAGAAATCACGTGGCGTTACTCACGCTTTGTCGGAGTTCACATTTAGCTCCCAGTGGTCGACGTCTTCCCAGGAGAAGACTTTGATGCGCTTGTTTGACATCGTGGGTACTGGCGTTGTAGTGAAGAAAGGATTGGTATCGGCTTGTAACCTATTAAATTGATGGGAAAACACAAATATTTCTCTTTTTTTTCGTCCTAGCATTGCCATATCTATCCCAAAGTGCTCTGGTGTAATAGCTACAATCTGGTCGGTCAACCATTAAAAAGGAGTAGCTACTGGCTATATACCCCACAAGGAATCTTAAACAGCGTGTAATCAACTTTTTTACTTTAGACTCGACTAGACGCTGCATATGTGATAATACAGCTGTCACATTTCCTGGAGAACCTCGGACTGCAACATTGAATCTCAATTATTCGCGTGCTAGGCTTCCGGAACTATTTTTTTATTATATATAGTAATGACAAAACTTCTGGAGCGCCCGACTCCAACCGCTGTGCGCTTGTTGACGCGTACAATGAGAGTTAAAGTTCAATATGTGTAAAGTGCACGGCAACCATGTCGTTATTGTTAGCAATCGAGTCATTCTCACAACCGCGCCGTGGTGAATCTGTACTTTTTGCCATGGATCATGATATGTCCGAATACCTGTTCTAAAGGCAAATAAGCCGACTTAGCAAATACAATTTATCTTGTGTCCCGATGGAAGTAAGAGAAAGAAGACCAAAGGGTCGAACACAAAAATCGCTTGACTAGTTATGCTCGCTAGCTTCGATGATGCGCTGATAAGGAAGGATTACGAGTGCCTAATAGGGTGCTGGTAGAGAAATAGATGTCTCACCACTGATTTTAGAGACGTAGACTGGAAAAGTCTCCCTCTGGGTGATGGGAGTTGACTTTGTCAGAATTTAATCTTGTTACAAACTCAGCCACAGTGCCTTAAGCTTGCGATATCCACGCTAGGAGGTTGCGCGCGAGAATAAGCACTTGTTTGCAATACCTTAAAAAGAAAAGGGGTTCCAACGTAGGGTACCTTGAGTAATAAAAGTCGCGAGTGTTCAAATTGTTGGACCAGGCTTGAACATTCGTCTGGAGTTCTTAAATACCCGTCAGCAAAGGCGGACTGTATCTAGCGCTTAGAAATCTTATCACCGCAATATTAAATGGCCCGTTTTAAAAATAAGTGTTGGCTGATATCTCTATTTAGGGTCTCTAACTGGGTGCAACTCGCGCCTAGAGCTTCCTCGTCAACTCCCTTTTCTCTAAGGAATCGGTGAGCGCCGAATGTACGTCGGAACAAACCCTCCACGTTGTGGAAAGGCTGGGATACTATGAATTTAAGCTATTCGAGATCGATAAAGATAGTAAAACCTGACCACGCTAAGGAAAAGAAAGAGTTTTCGTAGCTACTGAATTGCTCCGGGGTGCTCGCAGATACTCTGGTTTACCGCATTTTCTCGCCCGAGATGCTATGCCTTATCTTAAGACTTGCCGAGTTACAGCGCTCATTCACATGACACTCAGCGTATATTTCCCTCATGATTTGGATCTCAAAGACAGAATACAGTACGAGGCACACGATAGCTGTTTATACAGCTTCCTTGGAAGAGAAAAGGCATACTGCTCGGTGAGCGCTATTTATTAGCAGCCCAATATGCATAAGTGGACTAGCACATCTGTGTCCACATATAATGTAGGTCAAATACCTGCATGCTGCAGTGCCTTTGGTCAGCCTGCTGATTTTGGTCGTCTAACAGGGTAACACATACCCTGGTCACAGGGGTGTATGTCACACCAGATGGGCATGGTGTCACCACACCCAAACAAGAATACGGTACGGGGTGGATAGCCAGTAGTTATACATGTATTTGGATTTTACTATACATATTAAGGAAATTCTATGCATTTAAAATAAGGCGGTTTTGCCGCAGATAATAATAAATAAAGTCAGTTTTGGATTTAAGCCGAAGAATTAATTACCCTTATGTTAAGGCTATAATTACTCTTGGAGTAAGCGGATTGCCATCCGCTAAACTCGTAATTGTTCTAAGTATAGAAGGAGAGGTCAGTGATCTAACCTACGCTTCCTCAAAGCGCAAAGCTACGGCAGCTCCGCTGCACTTGGTAGCACTTGTAGTAAAAATACACCTGAGTCGTTTAGACTGATCCTCTGTGAGGATGGAACAATTTTTCTCTTTGCCCCAGGGCATGCAGAACGGGTTTAAAAAGCTGATGTCTTTGCTTGGCCCTGAGAGCGTGCAACATCTTGCTGCGCGAGGCCTCGAGGCAATCGGTGCGCGTCTAGAGGCATTTTCAAATTACACAAAAATGCACTGCTAGAGCACCTGCAGCAGAAGATGTCTGCTTCATTTGCGTCTATAACACCACCGGCAGTAACGAGTGTTCTCGCCGCCAAATCAGGCATATCGCGTACGATCGCGTTTCCTTGCCGTCCGACAGGGCAACAAGGAATGGGTGGACTTTGTCCAAGAGATGCGCACTCTCATTGCCGGGATGGCAGCAGATCCCCTTCCGGTGGCGGTCACAGTGACCAACTTTATGGAAGACCTCCGCACTGGCGTGGCCAGAATGGAAGTCTTCCGTGTGCATCCATCTTCATTTGGAGTAGGGGTGAATGTGGTATTGAATGACGTATTCAATTACAAGTCGGCACGACTTGGTTGAGATGCACACTCCAACAGCTCGTTGAGCCGGTTGGTGCCAATGGATCTCAGCTTTGCTGAGGACGAGGGAGCCAAGCTCCGAGCTGCCGAGTAGCACACAAATATACGGTGGTGTTTTGTCTGTGGAGACTCTGTAACCTTCGGAGCGGTTGCCCCTTGCGCAAGGCGCGTCAAGGTTTATCGAACCATCGCCCCAATGCCTACCAGTCTGGTTCGTCGCGGGGAAACGACACCACCCGTAGGCGCGGGGTGACCTGCTGGGGAAGAACTGAGTACTGTTGAGCCTCAGGGAGGTAGAAGTCAACATA
>NW_020187031.1:1985515-1996442 GCF_900000015.1 Plasmopara halstedii | reverse complement strand
TTTGTATACTCTTGGAAGTCAAGCTTCCTCTGTGCAAGGTACCGTGTGACCCGTCACAGAACAGCCAGCGTTTGCTCTCATTACATTGATTTTTTTGCGTTGTAAGCGATTGAGAACACTTTCTCTCACAAAGATGATGCAAACACATCGACTCATCCTGTAACGGGAATTACTTTTCCATATACACGCGCATTTCTAAGAAAGGCTCAGGTCAACCGACACGTGTTGCTCGCTCCCAGCGGGCCGTTAACATACATAGAGAGGAGGAAAGGTAAAGTGATACTCACTGTTATAGCCAATAGGCATTTAACCTCCTTACCTGAAAAGTACTTCAAGTTCGAATACAACAGGACTGGAAAAGGGGATATATACAGGGTGTACAGCCAATGTCAGACATGGACCACACAACGTGTGTAATGGAACCTGGCCCATTACATCATCCCCACTCAAAGTGGTTTTACCCAAATTCTTAAGACTTTCATCAACTCTTCTTCAAATTTTTCTTCCGCTCTTAGTCACGCTCTATCCAACTCTCGCTAGAGTGTCAACCCGTACGATTGCTCCACATGAGATCTTCTTCACCATCGAATTTGAATATTGTTCCAGTACCACGTCATTCAGCGCATTCGCGCTATCGAAAACCTGATCGTCATGATGGTTTTTACGAAAGCGTGATGGTTTCACCATAGAGTTTCGACGAACTCATTAGTCGAATGGGTGCTCAACTGATTACTCGAGCTGCGGATTCTCGCGCCATCGGACAAGTTACTTGTGCTGCAGGTAAACCACGAAACGTCACGTATATACCATATGGATTCCATCCAGACAATCGACACTCGATTCAATGCTACCCATGCGATCAAATCCGTCGACATCCACCGTTTGCAAACCGCAAACACCGCTGCTGACTTATTGAAGGTACGCGATGTGCGCTTTCAATTTGCGCATTTGGCAACGCAGAATCGGGTTCCGTCCGATATCGAGGATGCTCGTGAAGTGCGCTCCGTCGTCAGTCGGTTTCACGACGAGAGGGACAGAAGAAGAAGAAGAAGGAGGAGGAGGAGGAGGAGAAGAAGAAGAAGATGAAGAAGAAGAGACAGCTCCCGAATCAGAGTCCGTCTTTGAATTAGCATCGAACGCGCGAACGATTCTGGGACTGTCGTGGCGGATACGCGTAAGAGGCTTCTACGTATCCCGCTCGCTGGATGCCCCTTTCACCAGGAGCTCTATCCGACCGCGGACGTTCCCTTCCACCACCAAGTTCTCGACGTGGTAGTATCGATTTCCTTGTCGATTTAGACGAGAATGAGGTGGCCGGATCGGGCCTCTCACTGCTTTTTTTGCGGCTGGTCTACAGCCTTTGTCTGCCTTACAGCTGCGTTTGACTAAGGTAGAGAAGATTCTCTCGCTGACAAACCAGCGACTGATTGAGGTGATTAGATCAGGCTCTGCAAGCTCTCCCGCCTGCTGCGGCTGCTTTCGCTGATGCCGAGGGCTCTCCTGCTAAGCAAATCTCGCTCTGTTTCGGGCCTTTTCCATTATTCCCGTCATTCCCAGGTCGATGGTGAGGCGACGACGCCCACAGATTCGACCCTCGACCCACGTGCCGAAGCCGTGGCTATAAAGCCACCTTCGAATAGGACTGCGTTACATCTAGGTTGGGAATTGCGTCGTCGCGCTGAGAGGACTCGAGGAGCCCTACGTAATATGTTGGATGGGTCCTTAGCCAGCTTGGCAGGTCGATAGTGTATACATTCCCATTGCATGACATGAACCGATGAAGCGGTAATAGCTTTGAGCTTCCCAAGCTTGAGACCGCATCGTCTGTTAGCTTCTAGTTACTAAGTAGTACATAATTTCCCACAATGAAAGACAATATGCATTGACGAGCTCGCCTTTCTGCGTATTCTTTTGCAGATCTTGGCGCGGTCGCAATTGCGTCTCGCACCCGTGTGATCACATTCACACGACTCATGATGAATGAGTCTAGTGCGTCTTGTATTTGCTTCATGTTCGCATCATTGTGGGAGGCAACGATTTGCCGAGCTCCCCCTCACTTAAATCAGAGGCAACACCCATCACATAAGCGGTAATTGCTGGTGCCGCAAGCCATTCATACAAAATGGTGCAAATCCGGTGGATAAATGAACTAGATTGTTCATAACAAACTCGGCCAATGGTAACAACAAACTCCATTCTGCGAGAAAATTCGCCATACAAATGCTTCGAAACACATCACCAATCACTCGGTTGGCACGTTCTGTTTGCCCATTGGTCTCTGGGTGTTGCGCTGTGGACATATCCAAGCGAGCGCCAAGAATTCGGAACAATTTTCTCCAAAAGCCACATGTGAATCGTGTGTCACGGTCAGAGACGGTGGCGTCTGGCAACCCCTGATTGCAGAGCACAGTATTAATGAACAATCTAGCTGAGCCTTTGGCATCGATGGAATCGCTACAAAGAGCGATGCGAACCATCTGCTGAGTCTATCAACACAGACGAGTACCCCATTGTGGTCGAGAGCATTCTCGGGGAAGCCAAAAATAAAATCGAGACAGACTTACTACAACAGCCAGTAGAAAAAGGGAGATTCTGCATTGGCACTTGCGTGTGCCATGCGCTCTTCACGCGCTGACAGACATCGCATGTCTTCACGTATCCTGTCACTCACTTGTACATATGGGCTCCCCAATATTGGACAATGAGTGACTGGTAGGTCTTCCGCGGCCAAGTGACCGGCATTCCGCGAAGCATGCGCCTCTTTAACTATTTTGTGCTTCAAATCATCGTTGTGAAGAACCACAATCTCTGGCTCGTCGTCAAGTGCAACTTCATAGTGAAGGATACCATCCTTCCATGCATAACGATGCAACCTTGATTTTGAGTGAACAGGAAGCATGTCATGAAATCCATATCACTCGATGGCGGTGCTCTGATGATCAGATCACAACGTTCATCCTCAACATAAGCTCGACATATCATGTCGAATACGCTTTCAGCATATCTGATATTAGCTAGCTCATAATAAGGACAACGTCACAATGCGTCTGCAGGCACGTTCAGTTTTTATGGCTTGTGCGCGACCGTGAAGTTGTAGTTTGCAAGAGTGAAAGCCAGCGAGCCAGTAGCTGGGACAGTTGCGGTGACTGAACTGAATAACGCAAGCTTGCGTGATCTGTGTAGACAATAATCGAGGTTGAACCTACGAGGTGGATACGAAGCTTCACCAGAACATATTTTGCTCATTACTAAAAGCTCCTTGTTGTGAACCGAATAGCTCCATTCTGCTGGCTTCAAATGTCGCGATTGAAACAAGACGACACGATCGTGTCCTTCTGAGTCCTTTTGCAATAAAGCACAACCGCTTAAAAACTTAGAAAGTCACACATCACGCTATACGGCTCCTAATCATCTGGTAAAGCAAGCAACCGTGCTTCCATCAAGCTGTTCTTAATTTGAGTGAATGCTTCTTCACAAGTGGATGACCACTCCCATGGAAAGCTTCTTCGGCATGTTTGACAGCGGGCGCTCCATGTCCGCGTAGATCCGCGTGAAGCGGTGCAGGAAATTGGACAAAAAAGTCATTTACTCAAATCTCTTTGAAATCGTGGCGTCGGCCACTCAACGATTGCGTTGACCTTCTCTGGGTCTGCACAAACACCGTGTTCAACAACATAAAACCCGAGGACCAGTACTTCGTTGACTTCGAGAACACATTCTGCATGTTTCGCTTGCAATGAATGTTCAGGCATACATTCCAGCACCGCACGGAGGTGATCCAAGTGCATTTCTTCGGCTGGTCTGCCATCTTCTTTCTTAGAGCGAGCAAAATTATCGTCAAAGTAGGGTTAAGCGGAGCGTCGCAGTGGTCGAAACAGATTGGAGGACAGTCGATTGAACGTTGCTGGGAAATTGCATAGTCCCTGTGTCATCCCGAGCCACTCACATAGCATACCGGACGGTGAATAATCAAACGGACGTCTTATCCCTCATCAATATTTAGTAATGTCCATCATCCAAATCAAGTACACTAAACTGTGTACAGCCGGACATACGGTGGATGATAACATCCTTACGCGAAATCGAGTTTGCGTGGGTATCGTCTGCGCATTCAACCGGTTAATGGCGTATTGAATACACCACTAACGATCGGATCTACGCACACAAAACGTCGGTGCGCTGTGAGGGGAATTGCTCTCCCTCACCAACCCAGCAGCTGGCTTTTGAGCAAAGAGCTCATCAATGTATTCACTTTGTTCACGCGACAGTGGCCACTGTTAAAACATTGCATGCTTTGATCCAGGTTCACGATCAATTTTGTGTCGAAGTCCACGTTTGAGTGAGAGACCAGATGGCGGGTTAACGTTCAGAACGTCATCCTTGTATGTAGAACAAGTGCATAATTATGATCACTTGAAACGTTCAAAGTAGTCGATCCGCTGCATGACTCCACGCGCTGTCCAAATTCCTCGATAACCGAATCATCGATGAGCGTAGTTCCGACCTTCGACTGTAGCAATGCTACCTCCGCACTTGAAGTCATGTAGGAAGTCATCGAAAGTGACTTACTCGAGCTGGAGCAGCTCTTTCATCCAAGACAACGGTGTCAAAAGGACATCTGCTCTGGTAACTTCACAACCACTTTTTGAAACCATAATACATGAACCAGTATATTAACATGCTATATTTCCATCATGGGGAGAATTATACTGAACTAAATCACCCCGCCGACTCTACCGCATCCAGAGCGGGAGTATAAATACCGTGATCAGCAAATTCCGTTGGTTCCGTTGCATGTGTATGCTCAACCACACAACGGGCGGGAGGATCACCACAGTGGTCATTATTCACTGTCCCACAATCCGACACAACCACTGTATTAGTAGGAATATTGGCGTATCCTACCACAGTCGATTCCTTCGACTTTCCTTAACGCACATGTCGCAACTTTTCTTTATCTTAAAGGGGGCAACAACCGGCATCTCTCCCGCATATTTTTTTTCTGTTGGGCACATTGCCATGTCCAACAACGATTCATTCGTTTTCAAGTGGCCTCTTCTGGTGCATAGTGAAAGTAGTATTATTACGCCCAAAAGTTTACCTACGCCAGGAGAGCTAAAACCCTTTCCATTTTGATCGCCAATCAATCCGTGGTTCGTGCATCTCAAGCCAAAGTATACCAAAATCATGACACACCGTTTCTCCATCTCAAGGACTATGAATACTTCCTTCAAATTGTAGTCTCCAAACTTCACTTAATTTTCAGCTGTGATTTTCTTCGCGGTGACCACCGTACCAGTGGCCAACTTCTCTGAAATAAAGACATTGCTTCTATCTACTGCATCTGAAGCACTGAATTATTTTCTGCTCTGCAACACTATGCTTCTGCGAACAGTAACGCGAGGCGTCAGAGTCAATCAAGACTCGAAACGGACAAGCGTTACCCTTCACACTCACTGTGACCGCGAGAAGACCATTTTAACTCGTGTCGTTAACGAAGGGCAGAGATCATTCAAGGGCTCAACCCTCGTGAGTGATTCTACCACCACACTTAGAAGAAGATCTAAGTGCTTCAGTTAGCCGCCCTGCGTCTACTTGGCTTTGGCCTTCTCGAACGCCTTATGATGTTGGCTCTACGTGACTTGCCACCATTAAGACGAGATCGTATTGAGAGGTTCGACTCTCACGTGGACAACAATAGCGAATGTGACCAAACTTCTGACATCCGTAACAGCGAATTTGATGTCTACGGAAAGTCGCCGCGCTAAGATCCATCGTTTTCGGAATTCTGGTAGCAGCAGTCAATGCTTCCATCGAGTTTATCGATTGACCACACGCTTGACGCTGACAGTGGTCCTGTCTAGTAAATGTGATTGAAGTGTGCAAGTGCACACTTCAATCAGATTTACATTTTCAGAGTTGCCGGACTCTGGTGGATACTTCATTTGTAGAAGGACATTAGTAAGTCCCTCCATGAGTATGGTGACTATAGCGGGGCTGCCGTAGCTCTTTGCTTAGAGGAAGCTTACTTAAGGTCATCGACCTTTGTTCAATACCAGAACTAGTACAAGTGTAGCGGATCACAATCCGCTACCTTCAAGAGTACTTAAAAACCTTAATCAAGGCAAATGTACTCTTCCGCTCAAAATTAAACTAAATTTATCTCATTTATTTTAGGCAGAGCCGCGTAAATTTAAACTCTAAATTTTCCTATTTTAATTCTAAATCCTAATTAACATGCATAATTACAGGCAGTCTCGTCACGTACTGGCTTCTTGTTACGGTGTAGCAACACCATTGTGTGATTACATCGACTTGTGTAGTCCACATCTTTGTACGATGACCCCCCCATCAAAATGTGACGTGGATCGCGTATCTGAGACACCGTTATTACGTCCCGAGTATCATCTTCAAACATTCTCTGCTCGATCAACCCTGTGTCTATGTCACGAAAAACACCCAGCCTTGCTGGCTCCGAGGGCGCCCGTGGGCAGAGCCCTTCATCGTCTCCTGCACGCGGTGCAACTCCGGACAGTACGCCCGCGGCTTCACGGGAAGCACATCTTCAGCCCTCGGCGACCGGGCACCACACACCGCGACCGCCACAAGCGCCGTTAGAAGTCGATGACTTCCTGAGTATCCTGCGACACGTACGGGATGCGGTGGCTGAAAGCCATAACATGCAGAAAGAATATGCAGACGGAAGAAGCAGAAGAAACGTTTAAAACTTTGAAATCGGAGACCTAATTTTTATTCTAAAAGCATTTATACGCATGCAGTCTCTGCTGTCTTTAAGACAAAGCTCCGTCCACGGTTTATCGGAACTTTCAAGGTCGTGGTCAAGCGAGGCATTGTGTATACGCTAAACCTTCCAAGAAGAATGCGCACCACCTGGTGTTTTATGTGGGCTTGCTTAAGCCGTACCAGGATCTGGAGCAAGTGAACGTGGAAGCGTTGGCGTAGGGGCGGTGCCCTAAGGCGTTTCGCCACCCAGAAGCTAACCAGCAATCAGATTTGAGCACGGAGTGCAGTGATCTCCCTTTCGACGGCGCCAGGCGCCCCACCGCCGTGCGAAGTGACGTTTTCGTCTGCCGACGGCTAGGAGCCACCTCTATAGAGAGCTAGGAGCCACCCCTATAGATCACGATAGTCTTCAATGTAAGGCAGTCGGTGCACGAAGTGCTCCAAGCTCTCTAGGCCTTCCGCACTGCGGTATGCGACCTCGGCGAGATTCTCGGCGGGGTGCCGATTACGGCGATCGAACAAGTCATCATCGCCCTGTCGACTCCTCTCAGTGAGAGTGGTGGCTTCTATTATCACGTGGAACGCCTTGTGGGGCGACGCCGTCGACGGGGTCAAACCCAATATCGTGTGAAGTGGCGGAGATACCCGAATTCCGAAAGCTCGTGGGAGTTTGGGGTGCCACTTCGGCAAGACGACCCAGAACGTTGTGGACGCTTATAATTAGAAGAATCATGACGCTTCGCGTCGTCGTGTGCCCGCTCTTTTTGGTAGCAGCCTGAGAAGCCGGAGAGCCATGAGCTGAGCTCAAGCTATGGCCTTGAGCTGCTGTGGTCGTACACTCGCCCGTGTGAATACCACATGAACTCGCACGAGCGTGATGGAATAATCCATATATTGCAGGGCGACTATACGCAGAAAATCGGCGTTTTGCCTTGAGTTTAACAAACTCGGATTGAAAATGGCGTTGTACGCGCACGACCACTTCCTTGTGACCCCACTGTAAGTTAGACAACGAGGAAAGTTTCCGGTGCCGCTGCACCGATCGCTTAAAGAGCTCTTTATCATCTGCAGCGGTTTTGCCAGGGGTGAGCTCCTCAGAAATAGTCCGTATTGCAGGTAGAGAAGCGCCTTCTCTCTAAGCGCGAAGTCGAGCGCGGCACTTATCCATTAGCATTTCTTGAAGTACCAAGAAGCGAGCTCGGAGAGCTTTTTGCTGGTCAAGCTCAGCTTGTGTAGTGACCGGTGGTTCGACTACGTAGACGCCTAACGATCGAGTGATCGCGGTTTTGCTTCAGTCGGGGGATTCGCCGAGCGGAAGTCGTATTTTACACGAGGATCTAAGACCGAACGAGGGTACAAGCACAGGTAAGCCGGCCTGTGAGCTGCTGCTCCTGTGCCTCGTCGAGGTGATTGGTAATTAATACCACTTCGGGAGTTTAGAGATCAGGAAACGAACACGGTATCCTCAAGGTTCGGGCAGGGCTCAAGTCGCGCTGTTGACGCAGTAACTTGGGTTGCAAAACACTAGTTACAGGCAGAATACGATACATCGCATATGGCATCTCGCCCTCCTCTTCTTCCCATCCTGGGGAAACAGTATCCGGCTCATAGTCGACTTCCTCCGAATCCTCGACATTCAATGAGGGGGCTGACATCAGCTAGCCGTTCGGCTATTCCTCCCCCACTAAGCCCTGAGCCATGGGATGGCGGCGTCAGCGGGACGCGAGGATTAACAAGCTTGTTCCCGCAGAACGGGGTGTAGCCGGTAGACGCATGCACTGCATTGTTTTGAGCAAGCTCTACAAGTATCAGCATGGCACTCCAGCGCTTTGGCTTCCCAGCGCAGACGCTGCGAAGGACGTCTTCAACGACGCGTTTCACGCGATCAGTTTGACTATCGGTTTGCGGGTGGCTTGCTGTTGACATAATCAACTTGGTGCCCAGCACCCTGAAGATTGCCGACCAAAACTTATCAGTATAGCATGGGTTTCTGTCAGAGACAATTAACTCCGGGATTCCATGTTGTCAAAAGACACGATCCGCACACCATCGATGGTGTCCGGCACTACCGCAAGATGAGCCATCTTGCTCAAACGGTCGACGAAGACCACGACACCCGTACTGCCTGCCTAGTCCTTCGGCAAGTCAGTCACAAAGTCCAAACTCATGGACTGCTAACACCCGGAGGGTACCTATAAACTGGCCAGCGGTGCCACCGCATTCGAAGATGCATCACTTCTCACACGTGCGCACATGAGTTCTCGTCTATTTGTACAGCTTGGGCCACCAGTAGTGGCATCACACAGAGTTGTATGTTTTTCCACGTCCGAGATGACCACATAGTGTGGTCTCGTGGGCCTCATTGAGGATACGGTATTTCAAGTTCTCATCGGAAGGAACCATAATTTGTGGCATATCCACAAATTGTAGAATCTATAATACAGCAAACCGTTATTCAACGCATATCAGGGTAATCGTGTGCGCAATCGTGCCGAGAGTTTCTCGTCCGAGCTTCCAAACTCCTTGCTCTTGAGAGTCTGTAGCAGCGCTACACATATACCATCACGCGCGTATGCGGCGCGGACCAAATCCGTCACTGACGACGTCACCGTCATGACATGAGCAAGCTTATAATTTGGTCTGCGTGACAACGCATCAGTCAGAGTATTCTGCTTTCCGGCTTATACTTCACCTCGAATTTATATTTTGCGAAGAAGGAGAGCCACGTGGCCATCCTCTGCGAGATGTGAGGCGACTGAGTTGCAGGCGTAATGACGCCTGATCTGTGTAGATCACAAACGGCTTTGAGCCAGGCAGATGCGCCCAAATCATAACAAGTGCATATTTCATCGCATATAGTTCCTTCTCGTGTACTGGGTAGTCCCTCTCCGCAGCCTGAAGCTAGCGATATTTGAGCGCGATCACCCGATCTCGCCCCTTTGCGCACTGTTTGTAGCAGTGCACAGCGGTTGGCAAAGTCCGAAGCGTTAACGACGACTCTTAAAAGACGATCGGGGACTGGCAACGCCAATATTGGTGCACGAAAGAGGCTTTCTGCGACCCTGTCAAAAGCCTCCCATTACTCGGTTTTCCAACACCATTCCTTATCCTCCATAAGGAGATTAGACTATGGCCGTTATATTTTTGCATAATTTGCGTTATACTTGTGCAAGTAGTTGGGGAGGCCAAGTCATTTGCGCAGATCCATTTGGTTCTTTGGAGCCGGTCAGTCAACAATAAATGGCCTTGACCTTATCGGGATTCCCTCGAAGGCCACGCTTCCCAATGAAGCACCCAATAAATTCTTCCGCGCCGAAGATGCACTTTTCTGCGTTAGCATGCACTTTATTTTTGTGCATGCACTCGAGCGCCGCTTTCAAATGGACGACGCGTTTTCTCGTCTGTTCCCCCGCTCATGACAGTCAACGGCGATGTCGTTGAAGTCTGTTTGTACATACGCCCGGTGGGGCCTGCATCACAAGACGATTAATTGTTGCTGGTGCATTTGACAACCCTTGCACTTCCAGAGCATCCCGCTCGAAGTACTCACCGCTGTAAGCGGAATATCACTCGCTCTCATGAGCAATTGGCAATACCTATCGACCAAGTCGAATGCACTGTGCTTTGTACATCAAACCATATTGTTCTAAAGAACTTTCTTTCTAGTAATCGGCGTCTGTGCCGGAATGGTGGCAGCTTTTTTGAGCTTATTGTAAGCGTGAGCGATGCGCCACTTGCCGTTCGGCTTCCGGACACAAAACATGGGTGTCGAATGAGGAGACTTGCTCTCACGCACCATTCCAGCATTGTGCTTCGTATGGGAAAAGGCGTCAATGACGTCACACTACTTCTTGGGCAGGGGCCATTGCCGTGCTATGCAGTTTTTGGTTACCGGAACCAGGTCAATCTCATGACGCACACCTCGGTCCAAAGGTAGGACCGACTGCGGATCTTTGAAGACGACGTCTAGTAATTTCTTTTCTAAAAGATAATACGGTTCCGAGGGGTTCTTCTGGATCGATGATCCACTTCGTGCGTGCAGCACCCTCTTGGTGACCTCCAAGGCAGCTCCATCCAGAAGCGACGACAAGTACACCTCCCCGTTTGGTCGTATAATGACCACCCTGGCTAAATTGCCTGCCTTCAAGACACCATCAAACCCTTCAAAGGACAGCTCTGAGGG